>NW_012114699.1:790898-799992 GCF_000951035.1 Colobus angolensis palliatus | reverse complement strand
GTGGGGTATATTCTCCTGGTGTGCTCGTTTGCTTAAAGCGCAGTATTGGGGTGGGAGTTACCTGATTTTCCAGGTGTTGTGTGTCTCAGTTCTCCTGGCTAAGAAAAGGGATTCCCTTCCCCCTTGGACTTCCCAGGTGAGGCGATGCCTCGCCCTGCTTCAGCTCTCCCTGATCGGGCTGCAGCAGCTGACCAGCACTGATTGTCCGGCACTCCCTAGTGAGATGACCCCAGTACCTCAGTTGAAAATGCAGAAATCACCGGTCTTCTGTGTCGCTCACGCTGGGAGTTGGAGACTGGAGCTGTTCCTATTCGGCCATCTTGCTCCACCCCCCCTTTAGTTTGTATCATTGTCATTATTCTTAGAAGACATGACAACTTCTCTTGTCTAGCTCTGTAAAGTAAACAGTTTTCAAGCCTGTGCAGTTTCGGGTTTTTTTTTTTTTCAAAAAAGCTTTGCTTCTGAGTGTTCAAGCTTTATAGTCAGGAGAAGACATTTTTGAACCTTGGTATTTTAACATTCCTGAGAATTATTCTTTATTGAGCTTTCAATATTGTCATTTCAATATTAAACCATTCAAATAACCATAGTACAATTCCCTCACCACATTGTAGAAACATTTTAATGATAATTAAATGTGGAAGCACCAAAATGGACTCATAGGTCTTACAGATCGAGAACTCCAGAAGTAAATGCATGCTCCAAGATAGAATTGATTGTTCTTTCATCATAACACCACCCACCAGCTCTTAGCAGTACCCAGAGAATACCACTTAGGAAAGGCTCACACAAAAATACTGCCCTTCAGGAAAAGTAGTCCAAAGAGCTACCCATTATCTTTTCCATTGCTCTTTGCTTAGAAAGGAAGAAAAAACAAGACAGTGTTTAATGAGTACATTTGATTTGTACACCAATCCCTTCACAGATGTCATTAGGAAGTATGGGTCTTCTTTCAGCATGAAAGTTTCCAGGCTTATCTAGGATTGCATGTTTTCTTAGGAACATGAACTACTAAGTTGGTGAGTGTCATGCTATCCTTCTCTATTGTACTTCTGTCACCATCTGAGAAGACAGCTGGTGGATAACTCTGGTATCAAATGGCTAATGTAGAGGGAGAAAAATTAGGCAAAGTGTACAAAAAAGGATCGTGTCCTCAGAAACAGGAGAAAGACTAAAAATCCTGGACACTATGAGATACCATATGTTTAACAATCAGTTCTGCTATGTGCACAAGTTCGGAAAAGTAAGAGGGCACAAGGTTCTGAGGTAAAAATGAATAAAAGCATGAAAATATCTACACTACTCATGTCACCTTAAGTGTATTGAATAGGATAGGCTTTTTCTTCAGAGGTCTTTTGAAAGATGAAAGTCATAGAACACATGATTCAGTTTTAGTTACCACCTTTGGTTATTTAACTTTATCTGTGGTGATAAGCAAACAAGTAATAGCAATTAATCAAAGAAGCCAAGTGGTATTTTTACTCTGAGACCAACGTTTAGTGTAAAATTTGCAGAGGAATTAGTGGGAGGTATTTGCTTCTCAGTCACAAGTGCCAACTTGGAGAAACTTGTTCCCAGCCATTGCTACATCCAGGCACAGAGAAATATATAAGAAAAATTTGATTAAAAATTTGGCCTCAGGGTCATTTCAAAGCTCCAAAGAAAACGAATTTGATGGCATCAGTAAAGATTAATTCTAGGGAAACTATAATCTTTGTCATAAAATATCACTTGCTGGGCCTGCTTCTCGAGTTCTTCCTCTTAGAGAGCCTAGCCTGAATAAGGATTACACCAATGGTTTTATGATATACGACTTAACACCAAACAAGATTTTGTGTATGTTTATATAAGAAAAAGATCCCTTCATGGAGCCCATAGTACTGAATTGCTTGACATTCAGTGGTATGATCTTTTTCAACTCCTACTAAGCAGTTTTTGGAACACTATTGAAAGGCTGAAATTGTTCCTTACACAATCTTTCCTGGCATGGGAAAAAAATAAAAACAATCCTTAAGTTTGGGTCTTATCTCCATTCAGGTTTGGTGCAAAAATCAAAACCTATTATTATACAGTCTCACAAAGATTCAAGAACAAATGCCTTGACATCCTTAGACCTGTTTAAGCTCTCTCCTTTGGCATGTTTCAAAGATAACTAAGCACGCAATATCCTCATCTACCTGTGACCACTGACAAGAGCCTATTTGGCTTTTTTTATTATTATTATTATTTCAGGTTGTACAGGAGGAAATTCCCATTCCCTCCAGCTTTGTGAGGCTGAGTTACCTGAGCAGCCGCACCCCTGGGTATAAAACCCTGCTACGGATCCTTCTGACACATTCAACGATTCCTGTCGGGATGATAAAAGTACACCTCACAGTAGCTGTGGAAGGGCGACTCACACAGAAGTGGTTTCCCGCCGCAATTAATCTTGTCTACACGTTTGCTTGGAACAAGACCGACATCTATGGACAGAAGGTTTGGGGCCTGGCAGAGGCTTTGGGTATGTTGAACTAATTTTATGTAAATAGCAGTATTACATGCACAGAACAGAAAATACTTGTTGCGTGTTAATTTGTATTTGGAATAATTATTGATTTTCTTCTGTTTAAAGGATCTAAGGCATTTTTCATTTAAACACTCCCTTGAGGCCAGTTTAGAGTTCCCTTTTGACACATTTTTGCTTCAAAAAGATTTTAGTTCCCCTTTCATGATGGCTGCGTACCAATGGAATCGCGCAATATCTGACTTGTAACTGTCACCAGAGCCGAATGCTGCCTTCTAAATGTGACCTTTGGTGTGGCATTCTATAGGCCATGTTTTTGGATTTGACGTTTAGACTGTCATTTCTACTTAGAGACTACAAAATTCTAACTTATAGCCATCTCCACTTATTATCTTTTATGTCTAAGATGGTTAGACTTCATTAACTTGTTACTTCTTCAGGTTAAATAAAAAATCATCCTGCCTTCCTATTCTTTTTGATTTTCTGTAATCTCAAGACTTTAAAACCTAGCATCTTATAAATAGCAGGGACCTGAAGAGGTCCTTTGGGCCTGTGGTTTTCAGATACTTAATTCTCCCAGACATATGACATTTTTTTAAAATGAGGCAGAGATAGATTTGCCAATGTTTTATTTTGTCAAGTAAGAATATTTTTAAAAGAACTCACTATAATATACTATTCCTACCACTACCATAATTTCATAAATGAGGGATACCTTAGTAGCAGAAAAGAAAAAATAGCCTGTTTTAAGAAATGATGGCAAGCAGTCGAACCCTGACAATCAGAGTGAGATAGACTAACACCAAAGTCTTTTTTTTTTTTTTTTAATTATACTTTAAGTTCTAGGGTACATGTGCATAACTTGCAGGTTTGTTACATATGTATACTTGTGCCATGTTGGTGTGCTGCACCCATCAACTCGTCAGCACCCATCAATTCATCATTTATATCAGGTATAACTCCCCAATGCAATCCCTCCCCCCTCCCCCCTCCCCATGATAGGCCCCAGTGTGTGATGTTCCCCTTCCCGAGTCCAAGTGATCTCACCTATGAGTGAGAACATGCGGTGTTTGGTTTTTATCTCTGTCACTCTGTAGAAAACAGAGAAACCTTCCTAAGGAACTTGATACAGGTTTGTAGATCTGCAGTTTGGGAGCCTTTGATCCTTGTACCTTCAGGCAGTAGCTCATGTAAATCACCCTTGGACAGATGAGAAGATTATTTTAAAGTTCTCCAAAAGAGACATTTAGACATCCTCCCTTGGAAGTGTCTGTCATGATATAATTCCCATAGAGCTGAACTATATTTCTTAGACCATAGTATGTCAATTTTCTCTTCCCAAAGGGAGAGAGAGTGAGAGAGAGAGAGAGAGAGAGGGAGGGAGAGAGGGAGAGAGAGACTGATGACTCTTCTCTGCCCAAGAGACCCTCATATATTTAAATAATTAAGTCATTTGTGTTGGACTTTACTGGAAAGCAAGGAATATGGACAGGTTCATATTTCCTCAGTAAATGGGAAATTATTGTAAAGACACACAAGAAAATAAGAAAGTACAAGAAATACCATCAGTAGCCTCACAAGCAGGCCTCAAACTTATAGCCTTGTTCAGGACGCATTGCATTTCTAGAAGGTCAGCATCTGCTCCATCAACTCAAAACCAGTTCAAGTTTTTTGCAAGTCCACTGCTTCCCACAGTGGTGACTCAGCCATATTTAAGACTGACTTCATCTCTCCTCCTGCCATACTAACTACCCTCCTTCTCTCTCTCAGCTCTTCACATTCTATGTGGTCTGCTAACTTGCAGTGTATCTTGCATTCAGGTTCCTCTTAGAGAAAATATTGTATTTTGTCAGCCATTTACTGTGCAGTCCAGGACACCCTTGTAAGGCAGAACTTTGGCATTAGGCTACCATGAAAGTTGCTGACCAGCCTACAGAGTCCTGCTTAATCCCTATTCTATTAGTGTAGTGGTTATGAGAACAACTCTGGAGCCAGCCTCTTTCCCTGGGTTCAAATCATTCCTTCTCTACTTATGAGCTATGTGACACTGGATAAATTACTTAATCTCCAAATGCCACAGTTTCTCCATCTATAAAGTGATTATCATAAAGATTATGTTACTCATAGGTTTGTTATGATATGATGATTAAATGAGGTGAGTAGCACAAAGTGCTTGGCACATCGTAAGCATTCAACAAATGTCAGTTGCTGGTATTGCTTTTTTTCAGTTTTGTTGTGGCCAGGGTCCTGTGATCACATAGTATAAAGCATGGAGTCTATGCAGGTATTTGTTGCCTCAGCTTCTCTAAGAATGGTGTTGTGAGTATAACAGGCAGGCACTTTGTGCTACTTACTGTCCATTTCCCCTCCCTGCCCACCCCACCCCTCCGCCCCCCACAAACACACACGCATAATCTCTTTTCTGTCCTTCTCTGTGCTCTGAGAGGCTGGTTTCCATGGACTGCATTCCCTGAACGCCTTGCTCTTTAACTTCCCACTTGATTTGCTCAATGAGTGGCACCATCTGGAGACTGTAGAACAAGAACAAGGTCAGGGTATTTATCCCTCTTCCTGCTTTACTGCAGACTACATTAGACAATAGCAGCTCCTGTCTAGTAGTGCCTCCTCCAAATCCCCATGCTCTATCTTGCCTTCTGTATCATCACTCCCTCCTCTTCCCCCTACAAGCCCAGAAAGTTTACCAGTTATGCCAGTGCTTAGGTGGCTCTCCCTTCCTTGATAATTCTCTTAACTCTGCCCATGCCTTAATTCAAACTCTCTGCAGTGAACATTTACAAGTGTGACATCTTATTCTTGCTGAGACCCTCACCGAATCATACTCAAAGTCTCTAATTCTCTTCTCCATGATATTATCCTACAGCATTTCCTTCACTAGGCGGATAATCCAAAATTCCTCTAATTTTTCTCTATAGGTCCTTATTTTCTAATTATTTTAATTAATTTATTTTTAAACTTTTATTTTAGGTTCATGGGTATGTGTGTAGGCTTGTTATATAGGTAAATTCGTGTCACAGGGTTTGTGGTACAGATTGTTTTGGCACCCATTTACTAAGCCTAGTACCCAGTAGTTATTTTTTCTGCTCCTTTCCCTCCTCCCAGCCTCCACCCTTAAATAGGCCCCAGTGTCTGTTGTTCCCCTCTTTGTGTCCATGAGTTATCATCATTTAGCTCCCACTTATAAGACAGAACATGCGGTATTTGGTTTTCTGTTTCTGTGTTAGTTTGCTAAGGATAATAACCTCCAGTTCCATCCATGTTTCCGCAGAAGACACGATGTCATTCTTTTTTATGGCTGTATGGTATTCCATGGTATATAAGTACCACATCTTTTTTATCCAATCTGTCATTGATGGGTTATTAGGGTGATTCCACATCTTTGCTATTGTGAATAGTGCTGCAATGAACATTTGTGTGCATGTATCTTTATGGTAGAATGGTTTATATTCCTATCCAAAGAATAGGATTTCTGGGTTAAATGGCAATTCTGTTTTTAGGTCTTTCAGGAATTGACACACTGCTTTCCACAATGGCTGAACTAATTTATGCTCCCACCAACAGTGTTTAATTGTTCCCTTTTCTCTACAACCTCGCCAGCATCTATTATTTTTTGACTTTTTTAAAATTTGCATTTCTCTAATAATGGGTGATATTGAGTTTTTTTAACATGCTATTGGCCACATATATGTCTTCTTTTGAAAAGCATCTGTTCATGCCCTTTGCCTACTTTTTAATAGGGTTGTTAATTTTTTTCTTATTAATTTGTTTAAGTTCCTTATAGATGCTGGATGTTAGACATTTGTCAGATGCATAGTTTGCAAATATTTTCTCCTATTCTTTAGGTTATCTGTTTACTCTGTTGATAGTTTCTTTTGCTGTGCATAAGCTCTTAAATTTTATTAGATCCCGTTTGTCAATTTTTGCTTTTGTTGTGATTGCTTTTGGTGTCTTCCTCATGAAATCTTTGTCTGTTGCTATATCCAAAATGGTATTACCTCAGTTGTCTTCCAGGGTTTTTATAGTTTTGGGTTTTACACCTAAGTCTTTAATCCATCTTGAGTTGATTTGTGTATATGGTGTAAGTAAGGGGTCCAGTTTCAATCTTCTGTATATGGCTAGCCAGTTATTGCAGCACTGTTTTTTGAATAAGGAGTCCTTTCCCCATTGCTTGTTTTTGTCAGCTTTGTTGAAGATCAGGTGGTTGTAGATGTGTGACCTTATTTCTGGGCTCTCTATTCTGTTCCATTGGTCTGTGTGTCTGTTTTTATACCAGTACCATGCTGTTTTAGTCACTGTAACACTGTAGTATAGTTTGAAGTTGAGTAATGTGAGGCCTCCAGCTTTTTTTCTTTTTGTTTAGGATTGCCTTGGCTATTTAGGCTTTTTTTGTGGTTCCATATGAATTTTAGAGTATATTTTTTCTAATTTTGTGAAGAATGTCATTGGTAGTTTGATGGAAATAGCATTGAATCTGTAAATTGCTTTCAGTGGTATGGTCATTTTTACGATATTGATGCTTCTTATCCATGAGCATAGAATGTTTTTCTGTTTGTTTATGTTATCTCAGATTTATCTGAGCAGTGTTTTGTAATTCTCTTTGAGAGATTTTTCACCTCCCTGGTTAGCTGTATTCCTAGGTATTTTATTCTTCTTGTGAGTATTGTGAATGGAAGTGTGTTCCTGATTTGGCTCTCAGCTTGGCTGTTATTGGTATATGGGAATGCTAGTGATTTTTGTACATTGATTTTGTATCCTGAAACTTTGCTGAAGTTATCAGCTAAAGGAGCTTTGGGGCCAAATCTATGGGGATTTCTAGATATAGAATCATGTTATTTGCTAACAGGATAGTTTGACTTCCTGTCTTCCTATTTGGATGCCCTTTATTTCTTTTTCTTGCTGTATTTCTCTGGCCAGGACTTCCAATGCCATGTTGAATAGGACTGATGAGAGAGGACATCCTTGTTTTGTGCCAGTTTTCAAGACGAATGCTTCCAGGTTTTGCCCATTCAGTAAGATGTTGGCTATAGGTTTGTCATAGACGGCTCTTACTATTTTGAGCTATGTTCCTTCAATATCTAGTTTATAATAGAGAGTTTTTAACATGAATGCATGTTGAATTTTATCAAAGCCGTTTATGCATCTATTGAGATAATCAAGTGGTTTTTTTCTCTAGTTCCCTTTATGTAATGAATCACATTTATTAATTTGAGTATGTCGAACCGACTTTACATCCCAGGGATGAAGTATACTTGATCATAGTGGATTAGCTTTTTGAAGTGCTGCTGGATTCAGTTTGCAAGTATTTTTTTTTTTAAGGATTTTTGCATCAATATTCATCAGGGATATTGACCTGAAGTTTTCTTTTCTGTTGTGCCTCTGCCAGGTTTTGGTATCAGGATGATGCTGGCCTCATAGAATGAGTTGGAGGAGAGGAGTCCCTCCTCAATTTTTTGGAATAATTCTGGTGGAATGGTACCAGCTGTTCTTTGTGCATCTGCTAGAATTTCGCTGTGAATCCACCTGGTCCTGGGTTTTTTTGTTAGTTGGTTGGTTGATTGGTAGGATATTTATTACTGATTCCATTTCAGAGCTCATTATTGGTCTGTTCGGGGAATCAATTTCTTCCTGGTTCAGTCTTGGGAGGGTGTATGTGTCCATGAATTTATTAATCTCTTCCTAGGTGTTCATAGTATTTTCTGATGGTTATTTACATTTCTGTGGAGTCAGTGGTAATATCCCCTTTGTTTTTTCTAGTTTTGTTTATTTGGACCTTCTCTTTTTTCTTCTTTATTAATCTAACTAGTGGCCTATCTATTGTACTAATTTTTCAAAACACCAACACCTGTATTTGTTGATCTTTTAAATAGTTTTTCATATTTTCTAATTCTTTATGATCATCCTTAGACCCCAGCTAGGTTTTGAGGGGTTGTTTTTGTTTTTGTTTTTTGCTTTTTTTCTAAAATCGTGACACTTAGAAATTTACCCAGTCCTCTCATGAAGAACTGACCAGTACAGCATCTAGTAGTCATTTCTTGCTAGGGTTCACATAAATGCAGCTCAACTTCATTTTTTTTAAATAACAGGCTTATTGAGGTATAATTCATAGACCATAAAGTTCACTCACTTAAAGTGTACAATTCATTGGTTTTTAGTATTTTTGCAAGGTTATACAACTACCACCAATATCTAATTCCAGAACATTTTCATCATCACTCCACGAAGTACCCCATACACATTAGCAGTCACTCCCCACTCCTCCCTCCCCCAAGTCCTAGAATCTGCTCATCTCCATTTTGTTTGTATGGATTTATCTGTTCTGGATATTTGAAACACATGGAATCATACAATAAATGGTCTTTTGTGTCTGGCTTGTTTTTTTTTTTTTCTTTTTTTCTTTTTTTTATTATACTTTAAGTTCTAGGGTACATGTGCATAGCATTCAGGTTTGTTACATATGTATACTTGTGCCATGTTGGTGTGCTACACCCATCAACTCATCAGCACCCATCAATTCATCATTTATATCAGGTATAACTCCCAATGCAATCCCTCCCCACTCCCCCCTCCCCCCTC
>NW_012114699.1:721755-785882 GCF_000951035.1 Colobus angolensis palliatus | reverse complement strand
CCCAGTACCTCAGTTGAAAATGCAGAAATCACCAGTCTTCCGTGTTGCTCGCGCTGGGAATTGGAGACTGGAGCCATTCCTATTCGGCCATCTTGCTCCGCCGTGTCTGGCTTGTTTTTCATGGCATAATGTTTTCGAAAGATCCATTTTCTGACAGTGGTAAAACTTGTGAACAGTTGGTAGAATGAAGTTGGAGAATCTACTACTCTGAAGATGGATTGTGAGCTCTGTAAGAACACAGTAGATGATAAATAGTTCAGATAATAAATGAATGGAAACAAATAGGATCAAATATGCAACCATTGAGCTGATACCTTAATATTTATGATTAAATCTAAATAAACAAAGAAGGAAATGGAAATGTCTATTTGTACTCCTGGCGATATTTTATAATCACTTAACTGATATGGGAAGAAATAGACTCAATTTTGCACCAGCAACAGTGCTGTATCTGACACTTTTCAGATTTGCTTCAGATTCAGAAATACTAGTATAACTATTTGGTAGGCAGAATAATAGCCACCCCCACAAAGATTTCCATCCTTGGAAACTATGAATATGTTATGTTGCATGCCAAAAGAGAATTAAGCTTACAGATGAAATTAAGATTGTTAACTTCTGATTTGAGATTAGAGATTATCCTGGTCTATCTGAGTAGGCTCAATTTGTCATAAGGGTCCTTACAAGTAGAGAAGGGAGTGGAAGGGGAGGTCAGAGTTACATGAGGATATACCTGTGGAAGAAAGGCACAGAGAGATGCAACATTACTGGCTTTGAAGATGAGGGAAGAGAGCCACAAACTAAGGCATGTAAGCAGCTACTAGAAGCTGGAAAAGGCAAAGAAATGGATTTTCCCTTAGAGCCTCTGGAAAGGAACTCAGCCCTGCTGACACCTTGATTTTTGCTCAGTGAGACCCATTTGAGAATTCTGACCTCCATAACTGCAAGATGAGAAATTTTTCTTGTTTGAAGCTTTTAAGTGTTTGGTAATTTGTTACAGCAGAGATTGGAAACTAATATAAGATATGATCGGCATTCATGCAGTCCAGTTAGAGCAAGGATTTTGGTTAAAACTGTGACTAGAAAGGTCTCCCACTCTTTTTCCTCCCATGCCAGTTAAATATGAATCTCTGGTCCACTCACTTCTGGGTGATGGAGAAAGAAGGGTTCAGGTTTAAACAAGCTGAATTTAAAGTGATGGTGAATATCTAAATTAATTTGAAATGTGGGACTCTTGTTTTCCATGTAGCTCGGCTGTTGGGAATTGGTGTAATCTCTAAGGGCTAGAATATCACAGGAGAAGAATAGAGTGTTGAGGGACAGCGAAAATGAGAAAAGAAGTGCTTGAGATCCTAGGATATACCACCATTGTTTGTAAGGAAACAGACTTTGCAACTGAAGGGATAATACCAGAGTGAGTAAATTAAAAACAGGGGTTGTATGAACTCCTTCCTTGAAGAAGTATCAATGGTAACTGATAAGATTGATTAATCCAAGTACAATATTGATCAAGTAGAAGAAGAGTAAAATCATCCCCAGGGTTCCAGTACAAAAGCCACAATCACTAGTTCATCCGGCTTAAAGATTTTGTTGTCTGATACACAGACAAGCCTCCCCTGCTAAAAACTCCATGTGAGCGTTTTAAATAATTTGGACTTAGTGCTTTATTCTTTGATTCTAAATAAAGTACGATGTCTGGAAATCATTGTATTTTATTTGGTTTCTTTCCCAACTCTGCTGCTTGCAAAACAATGTAAAAAAAAAAAATCATTACTGTTAAGTTCACAGGGCTGTTAAAATTCTAGAGATGGCTTATTTAATTTGACAAACTGGCTTGTTCAGGGGCTCTGATCTGCATCCATTATGTGAATTTTGTCAAAATAATTCCCGATGTCCGCCTGTGTCTGCATACATTATCAATATGTAATAATGTATTCTGCCTCGTCTTTATTTTAATTAAATTATATTGCAGCAGTTTGAAGTCCTGGAAGTTCAGGAAATCAGCCATCCACTGTTAGTAGCTCTGCCATAAACAGTTCTATTTTTCTTCAAGGTTATTGGCAACAACAATTGCATAATTATTTAGTACAGTAGTTTGGCAACAAAAAATGGTGTTTCTGGGAGAACTACACTTCCTAAAGGTTCACGACACATAGGAGTCTGTCTAAATTGTGTTAGAGAGAAACAGGGGAACATTAATAGTAATAGGTGCTAAGCTATGGTTGCTTTGTGCACACAAAACATTCCTGAGAACGATGCTTTAGCGTTCATAAATTTCCCTTCAGTAAAACCTAAGCAGGTTGGGCAGCCACAAAAATAGCAATATCCACTGAATATTTTAATAACAAATGGGTAGTGCTTTACAATTTGCAAACTACTTTCACATACATTATCTCATTTTAATCCTTATAACATTCCTGCCTGGTAGGCATGGCAGAATTAGTATGATCTTCATGTTGCAGAGGGGAGGGTCAGAAAGAAAAGTAACTGGCCTAGAGTCCTGTACAGAGCAGGGATTCAAACTCGAGTCTCCCAGTCCTGAGTTCTGTATGCCTTTCAATGCTGCCTCTCCTCACTAAAGTAACTAACCCACCTTACTGGGTACCCAATTCAACGCCCCAGTGGTTTTCTGTCAGAGAAGCTAACAGATATAATAATCTTTCATCATTTCTCCCCACTCATGAATTCATAATCGTTAACTGAGAGCAGGGCTGTTTTATCCATTCAACTTTATAGGCACAGTGCCAAGGATATGAGTTTTTCAAAGACCTACAAAATGTTTGCTACCTAAAACACAAGTTTATTGTCACCAAAAGATGAAAAGGAAATGTGAAAATCAACATTAATAAATGTTTAAATAAGTGTCTGAAAAATGGAGCATCATGTCAGCTTGTGAACTACAACTCAATTTTCATCCTTACATATGAAATATGTTTAATGTAGGATATGAGTTGTATACATTTTAATATGTCTTATAAGATATAAGATAGGATTTCCAAAAGTGAGAGTTCCTACCAAGGTTTTCAAATGGCCTTCACTAATATTTTCATAAGCAAGTGGTCTTGTGCCCATTTCAAACTGCTGGTCACGCCCATTAGTAGATTGTGAAATCTATTTGGTGAGTCAATCAGCACTTTTGTTTTGAAAAATTGAATAGAATGTGATGGAATATAATAGAACCGAAGTGAGCAGAATTAAATAGAACACACCAGAATGTGATGCTGCAAAGACAGTATTGTCTTGGAAAATTTTGTTTCAAGTGTGTGTGTGTGTGTGTGTGTGTGTGTGTGTGTGTGTGTGTATCTCCCCATGTGGATGCTGAGTCACAATTAACAAATTGTGTTTCTTATCATGACTTTCAGACCTGAAAGTTTGAAAGCCATTGGTAAGATGATAAGCCCAGAAACAGAAAAATTAAATGACTTATCAAACCATGTGACTTATTTTCCAGATCAGCATTTATGACTGTTCTTGTCTTCTGGTCCCCTCTATCAACCCATATCAGAGGGGACTATGGAGGTATCCTTTCAACATTGGGTGACCGCATAATTTATCATTCAAACCAGATCCTTTTGAGAGTAAAAGGAGATACTGTTAATAATTACATCAAGAAAACAACATAACCAAGCACCATTTTTGGCCATTTGGGTTACATGGCACTTCTACTTCAAGGTTATCCCTAGCTTCCAGTCCTGTCCCTTAAATTCTGAACAAATAAAAAGTTATTTATTTAGCACTACTGAATTGTGGGTCTTCCCCCTTAATAGCTGTTATCTAGCATAGTAGACGAAAACATTTGCCTATGAGTTGCTGGGTTTGAGCTCTGGCTCTGCCATTTACTAGCCATGCAACCTTGGACTTAATAACTTCATTTCTTTGAGTCTCTATGATATCTATCAAACTGGAGTAAATGTAGTTTCCTCATGAGTTTTTGAGTCTTCAAATTAGGTCATATGCACAAAAACATATTTAATTGTTATGTATTATACAAATGCAAGGCATATTATTTTGTGGTAATTATTAGGGAGACCGTTGATAAAAATTCCAGAAAGTAGGCTGGGCGCGGTGGCTCATGCCTGTAATCCCAGCACTCTAGGAGGCCAAGGCGGGTAGATGACCTAAGGTCAGGAGTTCAAGACCAGCCTGTCCAACATGGTGAAACGCCGTCTCTACTAAAAATAATAATAATAAAAATAATAGCCGGGAGTGGTGGTACATGCCTGTAATCCCAGCTACTTGGGAGACTGAGGCGGGAGAATCGCTTGAACCTGGGAGGCGGAGGTTACAATGAGCTGTGATCACACCACTGCACTCCAGCCTGGACAACAAGAGTGAAACTCTGTCTAAAAAATTAAAAAATGAAAAAATTCCAGAAAGTAGGTAATCCTTCAAGGTGTGGCTTCTCTCACATGAAAAATTATCCTGCCCTGTATAATATTCAGTATATCTCCAGTGCTTCACAGATCACCTGCCTGGCACATAGAGCAGCTTGGTGAAGGTTTTCTGCGTCATTGAATAACAGCACCTCACTTTCCATCACAATATTGAATCCCTTTTAATCAATCACATTGTTTCAAAGGATAGCCAGTCCATTTTCAAAGTGAGTCTATTTCCAAAACCTCTTCCTCGCCCCAAAATATGCCTAAATACTGCTAGGGGATAGTAATCTTACAATTTTTTACTGGGTAGGGACAGGGAGGGTTGTTGTTCTTCACTTGTTTTTGATGCACTGGAGAGAAACTGACTCTCTAGCCACCCTGACCTGCTTTAAATTTCTCAAAGCTACCAAGTCTCAAGGCCTTCCACACATGCCACTCTCTCTGCCTAGAATGCCCTTCCCTATAAAGGTAAGCCCCTTCTTGGTAAAGAGGCTTTTCCTTGCCTCCACAGTTCAACACAAATTTCCTGGTTACGCTCTCTCATAATGCTCAGCATTTTCCCATCATAACCTTTATTACAATGTGTGTGTGTGTGTGTGTGTGTGTGTGTGTGTGTGTATTTGTTTTACTTTTATATTTGTTCTTCCCACTAGAATATAACCTCCGCTGGGGGGAGGGATGCTGTCTTGTTCAACCTCATATCCCCAGTGCCCCACAAACTGCCTGTCAACAAGAGGTACCCATGAAATATTGCATATTTGCTGAATGACCGAACAAAGAAATGAATACTGATAGAGGATCAGGGTGATCCCTTAGCCTTGCCTATGTAATGGAAAGGTGGGTCTGCCCAGAGAGAGGAGAGCAGTGCCCAAGTACACAAAGGCACTCACAAATGTTTTACATGAGCCAGTGTATCACTCTGCCTTTGGTGGCAATATAGGTTATCCATGTTGGCTTTTATACAGCTAGACTTGGACAAAGCAGCCAGAAAAAAAAAAATCTCATAATATTAGGTTTTACTGTATGTAACCTCTTGGCAAAAGTGTTGCATAGCTATCTCACTCCTGGATTATTTTAATTTCCTACCTGTACTTTCTCTTCATTCAACTACCTCACTCTAACACTATCATGTTTAACCCTTATTTTTGTAAATAGGTAGGGTAAAGATCTTAAGTAAGGGATTGCCAAACCAAATCCAGTGATTCACTGAAAGGATAATACATCATGTCCAGGTAAAGTTTATTTTAGGGCGAGAAAAATGGTTCAACATTGGGAAATCTATTGCTATAATTCACTGTCTTAACAGATTAAAGGGGAAAACTGTGTGAATATGTCTGTAAGTGCCAAAAAAACACTTGATGAAAATTCAACACCTGATTCTGACACTCTTAGTAAGCTAGAAATAATAGATAAACAAAGCATTTCAAGCCACTGGGCAGTGTGTCAAATTGAGGAGCCTCTGGGCTCATCTTATCCTATGATAAATCACTAGAGAATAGGGAAAGATAGAAGAATCTCTGAGAGCAGGTACTTGTTTTAAATAGATAGCATTTTGTCTACATAGTATATTGGTCTATTGTTGCCATGGTCTTCATTTGGTTCTTTAGGTTTTTTGTCTTTTGTTGTTGTTTTTGTTTTTGCATTTATCTTGTATTTTAAAAAAATAGAAAATATTTATTATTATATTCAATAATTCCTTTTGGAGAAGATTTTAATCTTGTCATTAAGTACCTTTTAAATATCATGAAATTATTTTTAGATGTTCCCTGAGTTCATGAAGATAACATGTAAATTTCTCACATTGACTATCAAACTACTTTTAATTATATATTGCCTTCATAAATGCAACCATTATAAATTCTGAAGCCTTAGCCTGAAGCTGTTGAAAGTCATCTGCTTAATCTTGTCATATTTCACACATCAGCTTCACTGCATGGCACCTTTACCTTGGTTACTTAATGTCAATCTCCTATCCTATCCCTTATAGATGAATGTCACAGTAACTAAACTAGGTTATCAGAGACGCCGTGACCCTCAGCCTTCTTGCCATCCCCATGTCATACAAATGCTGCTGCTCTGATAAGCAGAATGAACATTCAGTCATTTTTCCAATGTCAAATGGCTTTGGAGGAGCAAGCTACAATTTTTTACTCAGTCTTCTTTACAAGCCAGTGTAATATTTGCAAGATGACTAACAGTAAAGTCAGAGGTGCAGTCCTGTGACCAGAGGATAGAATCCTCTGCAAAAGTAACAAGACTATCTTGACAATTAGTGACTCTTGGTTATTGAACATTCCGTTAATATCTCTGTGTGGAGGTGGAGGAGAGAATACAGGAAGGCAGAAATCCAGATGGAATTAGAAGAGTCACAAGGGAGGTGATCACATGGCTCAGAGATAGTATTGTTCCGTAATAATTACTCACTCTCGACTGCCTTCTCAATATATGCACACCAGCATGAACCCATTATGCTAACCCCTGGGAAGTGTAGTCCAGGACCCCTTATCCACTTATTCCTGCTCACTGCGAGTCTCGTCTACTTTCTACAGCTTCTCTGAGATGCTGATGAATTTTCTTTTTCCTTTCTATTACACTCTTCTCCCTAGTCCCTACTCCAGAGTGCTAGAGACTGAATCTGTGCCCTGTACCATGCTATGTTGATGATCAGACGTGATAGACAACAGGCTGCCTAGGAAATGGTAGTGGTCCACTGTGCTTATTTAGCTGAGGCTCAGCTGTCATAGTGTCAGGCAGAGCATGGTGTCAAGACAGCATTTTCAGTGCCAGCTCCAGTATAACCTTTTTTCCCTATATTTAATTATATGAAAAAAGTAGGCATTTAGTACATTATCGTCTGCTTCCATGACAGAAAGTCTAGGATTAGTTGCTATTGTATTTGCTAGTTCTTGTGAGCTTGGAGAGAAGCTCCATGGGGTGAAACATTTGCCTTCTCATAAGCTGATTGCAAGTTCCAGGATTATGTTAAAGTGGGCTGCTGTCAGAAAGAAACTTTGCCTTGTTACTCTGAGCAAGGAACCACATATGAAAATACCCCGACACACAGCTATTCTCATTAAAGTCAGCTGGAAATTTTGGACAAGTCTTAAATAGAAATTATAACTTCATTAGCTCATAGAGCTTTCTTGGGGGAAAGTAAATCTAATAAAAATTAGAGGGAACTTAGTAAGTGGTTGCCTTGTTGCTATTTGCTGTGACTGGGGAAAAAAAGTAATATAATTGTGAGGTTTGCAGCCAATGCACTTTTTTGTTGTGGACTGGAGAGCAATTCAGAGAGCAGATAGGAGGAGGTGAAAAGAATACGTATGTCTCATTACCACTGCACTGAGAACTCCTTAATTGATGCTTTATGTAAGCATTTCCTGCTGCAGAGTTGGGAGGATCTTTAACTGTTACTGAGAGAGAAAAAGCAGGCTCCAAACCACCATCACAGGTCACCAGGGCACACTACTTATTTGCAAAACTGCGCAATCACCTTCCGGAGGAGGGATTCTAGGAGAGCTCACCAGACTTACAATGTACAGAAGGCAGATCCAGTAATTGCCAGGAGCACTGTGGGGAAGGAGATGATGGCTTTAAGGGAACTTGTAATTATTGTCATTGTGATTATTTATTAATCAAGACTTTTAAATGTTGGCAGGAGAAGCAGAAGCTGTGTTAT
Source organism: Colobus angolensis palliatus (assembly GCF_000951035.1). Taxonomy (NCBI): domain Eukaryota; kingdom Metazoa; phylum Chordata; class Mammalia; order Primates; family Cercopithecidae; genus Colobus; species Colobus angolensis. The sequence continues at coordinate 777,824 of NW_012114699.1, read as the reverse complement.
CCTACACACCAACATGGCCCTCAGTGTGCTCTCTAACCACCTGATTTTTCCAGCATAAGATTCAGTGTTCTATTTGGCTTTGGGGTTTGATCCTCAACCAGAAGTTATCAAATGTAATCTAGAAAGAATGCAATTTAGAGTGTTAGTGCTAAAGAAGGATTAAAAGGATTGTCTACTACAGTTGTCTTTGATCTGAGATCTTTATTTGGACTTCAGAAAGTCAGTGAACTCCCTAGAGTTATATACAAAATTTTGTATTAGTATGCATTTTTCTAGGAAGAATGTCCATAACTTTAATTAGATTCACAACAAAGTGTTCCCTGACCCAAAAGCATCCAAGAACCACCAATTCTAGTCACTCCCTCCCACTATGCTACCAGTGAAAAGCCCAACTCCAGAGATGGAGAATAACTTGCCTGAGCCCACACAGCTAGTTAATGATAGACCTGAGAGTTGAAGTCTTTTCTGACTCTTGGTCCAAAACCAACACTTTGCACTTTACCAGAGTTGTTTTTGCAAGTAGAAGGGCTGTATGAGATATCACGGAGACTGTAGACAGTATTGATTTGTACCATAAGTGTAACTTGAACTAGATTATCTTTGAGATTCCTTTCCCCTCTGAGAGTCTATTTCCACTGTTAATAGAGAACAGCATTGGCATAGATGATTAGTTTCATCCCCCACCCCCCGTCCATTGGCCTCCTTTGCTAATAATGCTTGGTTGAGGATAATATTAAAATGAGTTTGCATTTCATGAGTCTTTACCAGCTGATGGCTGATAGAAGGGCATCCCTGCCAGGAATGGCTACATAATTTGCGGGGCCCAGTGAAATGAAAAGGAAAATACAGAGCCCCTTGTTTAAAAAGTATTACAAATGTCAAGACAGTGACTGGAGAGCATTAAACCAAGTGTGGAGCCCTCCTAAGCATGGGTCATACCCATGAAGATGGCCCTGATCCCTATTATAAGCTTTGGTAGAGTGGAGGACAAAAAGAAGCCTGCCTGCAATTTAAAATTGGCCACAAATGATCCACAAAGTCAGAGAGTTGGGTATTTGTGATTACAGGGACTTTTGGCTTGTCTGTGAATGTGCTCACACACACATGCACATGAACATACAAATCAGTTTGACTAAAATTACCATCTTTTCCCTTCACCTAATGCCAAAAACCAAAACTAGTTGGCTTTATTTTTTCCCTTTTGGACCTATGGTTTGGCATTGTTTAAGCACCCATTTTCATTTCCAGTTTTCATAACCAAATAACAAAGGAAGGACTGAGCTCTTCAGGGGCATCTGAAGAGTCAGGTAGAGGCAGGTACTCGAAAGCAATGGCAGACCACAGACCAATAGGGGCTATTTTAAGCTGCGAGAGAGGAGGCAAGCCGCTTCAGGATATGCAGTATAATGAGCCAGTGTTCTCAGGCTTAGAACATTATGAGGATAGAAAGCATTGTAAATTTAAGAATCAGAAATCTGGGGTTCCAACAGGTAAGCAGGTTTACCAAGAGGGAAAATGGCTAGGACTTGGTATACTTGAGCTATACATAGTTCAGTAGAGCAAAGACACTCAAGCTACCATATTCTGCATTTCCCATTTCAGTAGCATACCAGGGTTCCAAGTTTAATGCACAACATCTGTGCTGCATAGCAGTTGAAGCCAAATGTTGGGTGATGTCCCATTGGTTAGTTATATGCAGAAACCAAAACATAATGTGCACAAAGTGGAATTTACACTTGCATCACTCTAAGCAAACTTGGTCTTCTCAGCAAACCAAAAGCCAGTTACCACAGGAAAACATAAATTAGGCAAATCCATTTTTATTAGTTTCATATGTAGTTGTTTGCTGTATAAGTGAACTAGTACTCCAAAGGCAGCTTCCTGAGTGCATTTTTCATTATAGTGGTGAAAAACTAGCCCTACCTGCTCTTCTCCTACAAAGGTGGAGAGAAATTATACTACCACAGCTTAATCCTGCAGAAAGTGACTCTCTTCAGTTTTACAGCATAGCCTCCAACCCAGAAGCCCAAAATAAAGCTTAATGTCCATAAACATATGGTACCGACCTAATAAAAGCATTTATTTACTCACTCCTTCTTATATTTATCCAATATGCACTGATCGCTTTTGAGTGACCAATGCTATGCTAGATACAAGTTGTACTGTGCTAGGTGAAAGAAATTTGCAGTCAAATTTCAACTCTAATCAGAATTCAGTAGCCAATGTAATATCCACAGAATTGTCAACTAATATAAACATGAAGCAAATATTTTACAATTTTCTAATGTGCTGTTAACTCTTTGTCTGCAGTATCTGTGGGATATGAATATGAAACATGCCCTGACTTTATTCTCTGGGAGCAAAGGACAGTCGTTTTACAAGGTTTTGAGATGGATGCTTCTAACCTAGGAGGCTGGTCTTTGAATAAGCATCACATTTTGAATCCTCAAAGTGGTAAGTAGCTTTTTAAATTTTTATTAATACTACTTTCCTAATGCTGTATAATACATATTCATTGCAGAAAATTTGGAAAGTACAAGATAAAAATTACTTGTAAGAATACTACTTAGAGATGACCGCATTAGTACATTTCCTTTCAAATGTAATAATTCTATTTTGAATTACTGTTAGTGTGGTAAGAATCAGAACACTCTCATCTTAATCTATCCCTTCTTTGGACCACTCTCCCTGCTGTTCTCCTTGTTTGCAATTTAAATGTTAAATAAATCAGGAGAGGGGAGCAGAGGTGGCCCCTGAGTTTGTGCTTTTCCCAGACAAACTGAGTTTGCTACCCTGGTTATAACTCCTTCATCCAAGTTCCTTCACCTCCTGTTGCATCTTAGTGGGAAACCCGTCACTGGTGTTTTCATACAGCTTTCCTCTGAACGTCTACTGTGGAATCATATCCCTTTTCATCTAAAGAGACAGATTCTGAACAAGCTATAATAGGACATGTACATTGGGTTATTTTTCCAGAATTAGGGATCAGAATGTGTTGAGGCCCCTACACACTTCCATCCAGCCATCCTTGTATCCATCTTAACTTTATGGAACAGGTGGCTAAGGCCAGGCGATCTTATAAGGCCATGAACTGACCAAAGCTAAGAGATCCATTTTATAATCACACCCATGATATCACTTCATCTGTACCATAGTCAAATCAGCTATGTCAACGAGCCCCACAGGCTGAGAAATTTTGAATGGCAAAGCTAACCAGATTTACTTCAACCATAGAAAGAGACCGCCTACTACAGTCCCAGTGTGGTACTCTGAAGGTGAATGAGTCTATTGCTGTATGCCCCATTATACCTCTTTCCCCTCCTTCAAGGAAGATTCTGAATTCCATATCAAACAGTTTATTTTTTTAAGAGCAAAGATTCAGGATGAGATATAAAATGTCAACTTTTTTTTCTGTTGTCAAAAGGAAAGCCATAGTTTTAAAAGTACAAAAATGAAAGGGCAGATGCCACTTATTAAATTATTAGGTTTTTTGTTTTGATTTGAAAGAGTTTGACATTTTAAGCAGCCGTTTCTTTTCCACTCACTTTTATTGGCTTGTATGGATTGTCTCTTTCAAATGCCTGTCATTGACATTAAACACAAAGTGGGAAATGACCTCAATCGAGCCAGCCCCCGGCTGTGTGCTCCCAGTCTTGTATCCTCTTACCATTTGCTTCACATAGACTTGAAACATTCACAACAGAAGGGAGTCATTCAGAAAGTTGGCTTTGGGGCCCCCCGATTTCCACAAATGTGTTATCTCCACCCCTAATTCACCAGTAATTACATTTTAGGTAATAGGCATCAAGTTATTTCTGAGAATTTTTAACAGCTTTATTGAAGTATAATTTGTACATCATAAAATTTACCCATTATAAGTGTACACTTCAATGATCTTTAGTAAATTTGTAGTTGTGCAACCATCACCACAACCCAGTTTTAGAATATTTTTATCACCTCCAAAAGATTGTGTGTGCTCATTCACAGCCCCACTAAATCTGCTTTGTGTTTCTACCTTTCTGAGAAATTTATTCTGAGAAAGAAGCCTTCCTTTGGATAGGTTTTTAAAAAGGAACATTTGTTCATTTTATCATCTCATTTGTAGACGCGTATTTCCAACCAAGAACTCATCACACTTGCCAGGAAACAGATCTGAAGCCAGCTCTGCTGCTGCCTTTCAGCCTGACCTTGGACACGAAAACCTCTCTTGGGATGTTTTCGAAGTCTAAATCCCACCCACAAAGGCAGTTTTAGAGGCAGGAATGATAAGTGTGACGGAGCAGCTTTGGGAAGACCAATTTAGAAAGCAATGCTCTTTCCCCCTCGGGTCAGACGTCTTTTCTGACTGATTAAGGCAAGAGCAACGTCTCTCCAAATTCCCCCACTCCACTTCTCTCTGGAAAAAACGTAACTCTTTAGGCATCCTGCTTTTTTGATCAAAGACAGATAGCAGATTAAAAACAAGAATCTATCTTCCCCCAGTTTCCTCTCACTAGTTAAAAAGACACCTGTAATTAGACTGGATGTCTGCTGCCAGTCTATTCCTCAGTTTTCTTTGGCTCCAAAATCATTATGCAATGGGTAGTTTCTAGCGGGCAGTGTTTTCAGACCTTTTGTCATTTCCGTTGCTGCAATTATATTACCTGACAATTAACCATTGGTTGTGGAGAATTGTTTCCCAAATATTAGACCTGATATATAAAGATGGTTCTGATTTTCACTGAGATAAAAACACCAGAAACTTGTGGTTTTCAACATTATTCCTTTTAAGTACATCTTCTTAGTGATTATAAAGAGGGTATATTCATTCATTTTAAGAAAACTCAGTTCTTTAAAATTATAAGAAAGTTGTGCATATCTGTTACAGAACTAAGCTATTTGTTTGGTATATCTTTTATCAAACATATCCCCTAGGGTTTCCTGCCAGTTGAGTGTCTAAAATTATCAAAAAGAACAATCTAGGGCACTAACTGGGTATTGTCATCTGTCTCGAAATTGGAAAAGAATTTCTTTTAACTTATCCTCCAAAATAAGCCAGTAGTTTGCCGACAAATGGTTTTACTGGGAGGAGAAGTAAATATCCATTGATCACACTGGCATACCTCCCAGTTTGTGTTTATGTCCACTCAGTCAAGTACTGAGAGAAATATGTGTTGTGTCTCTTTGTTGTTCATAAATCTGAAAAATGGTTTCTTCCTTGAAATCAGCATAAAGCACCACCCACTGGCTTTCAAGGAGATTTTTTATTTCAGACATATTTATAAGCATCAAAAGAAGTTCTGAACAAAGTAGCAAGAGGGTATGACTAGTATGTTTAAAAGTATGCTTACCTTATTATACAGTGGACTTGGCTTTTTGGCAAAGAAAAGGAAAACTTTGAAGATAAAATGTGCAGTAGGCCCCATTCAGTGGGGTTTCGTTAACTGTAAACAAGACGCCCAATCCTTAGCAGGAAGTTGGCCTTCACATAAATAATGTGTATTGTCCTAGGATCATTTGATTCCCTTTTCAAAATGAGCATGTGTGGCAGAAGAAACTGGAAAGGAGGCAGCAGTAATTGATCAAGATTTCTAGGAACATAAACAAAATATTTTCAAAACAACATTTTGCAAAAGAATTGGTATTAAATCATGGTTGCTAGATGGTATGCCCTGGTTCTGTGTAATGGAAGGTTAAACAGATTCTTGAAACAACAAAAACACCCTTCAAAATGATCTATTTTTCCAGGGCAATACAAAAGGGGATTGCCTATTTTTGTTTTGATTGCTTCAGCTTTAAACAGGAATGGTAATTTCAGTACACGGGCACTTTAGTACCTTGCATGAAAGCCAGACATCAATTGTTGAGATGTAATCAGAAAGTACATTGCCTTATGTTTTATTTCCTTTAATCATTCTTCTTCTTTGATGGAGTGTTGGGCTTTCTAATAGAAAAGGGGAGTTTTAGAATTGCAGGCTTAGAAGAATGGTTTAGAATAGCCATCTTTAGTTTTAAAATTGCCAGGAGCCTGGTAATAACATGTCATTTTGAGGGTAATTGTTAACTATACCATTATATTGATATAAAAAAAGTGGAGATCTACCTGTGAAAATAGATGTTAATAGCAAATCTGGTATTTCCAAGCCAATAATTGGAAAGATTTTTGAATGATATACACTACAGTGCATTGCTGAAATACTGACATGCTAAACAGTGGTTTCCTCATTTTTTAAAGAACATATCTCGTTTGTAGAATATTCTGTTAGCAATCATCAAGAGATTTCTCTTCAATGGTGTTGTGCAACTGTCATTCCAGTTCTCATTCACCTCCTCCTCATTTATTTGAATTACAATACTGACCACACTGCAACTAAATGTTTTTTGGGAAATGAACTTCAGTCCTATTAATCTTACTTAATTAACTATTCTAAATCTTAAGAAAGGTCTCTACTACCTAATAAAGTTATTAATAAAATAATAAGAAAGTAGTGATCCTCAAGAAATCTCACAGTTCTGCAATAAAAGACCAATTTGTTAGGGCATAAACTCACAGCTGCTCCTGCAAATTATATGTTGCAAAAGTAGCCAGAAATCGCCCTGGAAGGAAAAGTAAAAATACTTAAATTTGAAATCCAAATACTATATGACGGATGGGATTTTTGTTTGCTGGAAGGCTCTTTCCAACCATATATTGCCACCATGGTATTGTAGCATGTTTTACCCTCTTGTTTATTTTTGCCAGCAATGTTCCTACCTTAGAGTGATCAATAGTTTCTATGGTAGGACTGTGGTACCAAAAGTTGGAAGAAAAATAAGGAGACATTTCAGGAAATGTTCAGGGAGAATAAAAGGCAATGCAAGGAGATAGACAGTGGGGGGAAAGGGAGAAAAAAATAAGGTTTAACTGTATAACTGCATCCGTTCATTTGCTATCAGTGACTTCAGTCTGACACGTGGGCATGCCTTCCCACAACATGGATGTTTCACCTGCCCTGGCTCATTCTGGGCTGACTTGAGCCATTTAGCACAGCAGTACTTGTTCCTTGGATTTTCTGCCCAGGCTCAGCAGGCTTGCAAAATCATTGGAATTTAGACAAGGAAACTATGAGAAACTCAAAGCCTATTTTCAACATTTACTGAGCACTTATAATGATTTGGCCACAGGGACTGGCACTAAAATATAGAAAGGAGTAAGATAGAGGATCTGCCTTCAAGGAACTCATTCATGTTCTAATGAGAAAGACAGAGAAGTAATAAAAACTGTATCACACGATGTGATAAATGTTGTAACAGAGCTATGGAAAACAAACTATAGGCACACAGAGGAGGGAGTAACTGACTCTGCCTTGATGGAGCATTGAGGAAAACTTGAGCTGAGCTTTAAAGGATGAATAGAACTTCCCCAAGCAGACACGATGAGGAAGGCATTCAAGATAAAGATAATAGCATGGACAAAAACATAGAGGAATGGAAGTAGGTGAAAGTAACCATAAGTAGTTTGTTCTGGCTAGATCTCAGGATATAGATGAAAGCATGATGAGAGGGGAGACTGAAGAAGTAGTCAAGGGCCAAATCATGAAGGACTTTGTATGTCTTAACAATAAGGAATGTGCCCTTTATCCTAAAGGGATATGGAGCTATTGAAAGGTATTAAGCCACAGACTGAAATAATCTCTATGGCAGGAGTGGGGACGAAGATCTGGAAATGGGTATGCATGGAGACCAGGAGACCAAGAAGTTAAGAAAAACTAAACTAATGTGGGAATAGTGAAGAAGAAACTGGTTTCAACACATTTTAAGGGATAGACTCAATGGGAGTTAGTGATTAATCCGGTTTCAAGAATGGGGGGAAAGAAGAGCCATGGTGATATCCAGATTTCCAATTTAGGTAATTGTATGCATGGTACGACCACTCACAAGATGATTAGGGAACACAAGAGGAAGAGCGGGGTTTGGGAGGGGTTGCAGAAAAATAGTGAGTTCAGTTTTTATATGTTTGAGTCTGAGGTAATTATGGGGGGTCCAAGTAAAAAGGTCTAGAAGGAAATTGCATGTCAGTTAAGAACTCTCTGGATGGGAGAAAGTTTCAGCATATAGAAATGGGAGTTAAAGCTGTGGGTATGGATGAGATTGCCCACACAGAATGTCTGCAAAGCATTTTCATAAGTCAGTATCTCTATTTCCTGCACTGATGATAGTGCGATATGGTCCAAAAGAGGGGAAAATTCAAGTTTCTTTCATATATCTTTGAAGTACATTCTAGCAGTAGGATTTCTTTTCTTTTCACAGAAGTAGATTACCTTCCTGATTGTGTTTTGCTAAGCTTAATATTAAAATTGACTGATATTCTCTTTTCAGGAACCGGTTTCATAGTGAGGGTAATTTGAAGTCAGACAGGTATGTGCTAGGCATCAGAAAAGAGCCAGCCAGATATGGAAATGTAGCCACAGATGATTCACAGAGCCCAGAGTGAATAGGTCATTAAAAGTTAGTCATCAAATGCTTTGAGTCATTTAGAATCAACATTATAAGGACTGGTTGCATTACCCTACTTCACAGATGGACAAACTGAGGCAAAGCATTATGCTACTATTTGTTGTGGTTATGCAGTTAAACAAAACTGAGGAAAGTGTGTGTTTCACTTTCAGGTTCTCTTATGCCAGGCCAAAGTTCCTTCCTGCTTTGAATGATGAAAAGCAAATTAAAATATTGCAGACACTATTTTGTGGTAATTGCTTTTCTTAAATTCTCTTTTTGTTTTCCTTGAATCTAGGAATCATACATAAAGGGAATGGAGAAAATATGTTCATTTCCCAGCAACCCCCAGTCATATCAACCATAATGGGTAATGGACACCAAAGGAGTGTAGCCTGCACCAATTGCAATGGCCCAGCCCACAACAACAAACTCTTTGCTCCTGTTGCCTTAGCTTCTGGCCCTGATGGCAGTGTGTATGTTGGCGACTTCAATTTTGTAAGGAGAATATTTCCCTCGGGGAACTCTGTTAGTATTTTGGAATTGAGGTAAGTCTTCTCTTATCTCTATATATTTGCTTAGCAGATAAAGCAAAAAGCAAGATAACATGAAAAGACAAAGCATTGCCAGAAGAAGCAGAAAATGCAATCGCCCCTATTGTAGCACTGAGTTAAGATGCAGGAATAGGGACAAAGGTCAACGTGCCCACTCTTCCTACTTGAAGGATCCTTTGAGCACTACTTTGGAGAACCAGGAAGTGTTAACATCGCTGTATGTATGTCCTTCCCTGTATACGGTGCTGACACTGACATGGATCTCAATACTTCCAAGCACTCAAGTAAGTCACTCACTCACTGCTGGCCACTGTGAAGACTCATCAAAACTATTCCATTCTAGTTGGGAGAGATACTGTCTGATCCAAAAGGCTAAACTTCGTAAGTTTTTATTTCCAATCTTTGGAAATGGTCATTTCATAAACAAGAAAATGGAAATCTGGTTTTCATGGCATGATAAAGAAGGAAGAACTGGTTCTTTACCCTTAAAAGCCCTACCCCATGATAATTAAAGCACTTATCTTTAGATTTTCTCACACGGTTTAATAATTTTCTTGAGAGTACAAAGTATTTTGACACCTTTTGTAAGGAATTCGTAGCTTTTAGTATTCCATATCCTGAAGTTCCACAAAGATTATGACTAAATTGACTGTGGTTTAATTCGCTTATTTCTTCCCTTTCTGAGATTATAAGACACAAATGTGTATCTTCTGGAGTTATAGAATAGGGAAGCTTCAACTCCCATCTCCTTAAGAATACACAAACCTGTTTCCTGTCCCCCGGGTAAACTGGTAGAGCCTTCTTTCTAATTAGTTATGACAGCTGTATTCCCGACACATGCGTCTGGAACATTTGGCTTAAAGTTTCTCTATGTTCCAGAAGATCTAGATGCTATCCTATGAACTATTCCATAAAACAATTTTTTCTTCAGGCTTCTCCTCAATGACCTGGCAAATAGTGATCAAATATAGTGACTGGAGAGCAGAGACATTGATAGAACAACTCGTATGTACGTGGCATCATCAAAGCCAACTAAAACACATGAGAAGTCTTGGGTCATTTTCATTTAACACTTACTTTCACACAAGCATGTAAATTTGAATACATAAGGGCATTTCTCAAAAATTTTCAGATTATCATGCTTGTTATGGAATATACCTCCGTTTTCTAATACTGAGTTATTCCCTCACACCTAGTGAAATCTTCTAGTCCCAAGCCCCCATCCACTTTTCACATTAATTCACTCCAGTTTTAATACATTTCTTAATTATAATAGCAAAGGCTGTCATAGGGAAGAAAGCTGTTAAATCCCTTAGCTAATGAAAAAATAGACTGTAAAGTTAAGACTTTATAATAAAGACAAAGCACTTTTAGAGAGTCTAGAGAGGTACTAATTCATAGCACCCTACCCTAATCAAGTGTTCATGTACCTCAGGATGTTACACCTCATGGCGACTTGTCATTTCCAGCAGCACATCTCTTTGGGCACCTACTTACTGGAAAGTCAACAGGAAGGCCCAGATGGTTGGTTGTATGCCTAGATGTGGAAATGATTTATACCACAGTCCACATTGTTTTCAAAACCCTAGGGATGCTCTATCTACATAATGCCAAATATAGATGGGAGCACTGAACAATTCATTCAACATCTGAATGTTTCCAGTCTTCCAGACTGTGAGGTAGACAGAGACCTTGTCTTGCTGAGTCTACATAGTTAACCCTATAAAGCCTGTATAGCTAACCCCTATATAGCTAACTCCTCAAAGGAAAAACAGTAAAATTATCTACAAAAGCAAAACAAAAATTATATTAATATTTTTTAAACTCTAGCTAAATTTAGTCCTTTTCTTTGTAATTTAAATGTAAATTTACCTAAAGTGGAGCAGTTGTCATTCATTGATGAGATTCTCTCTTGGTCAAGGATCCTTAACAGTTTACAGATTTGCATTTTAGTCCAAAGTACCTTATGACCTTCAACACAAAGCCATTCGAAGTATAAAATAGAATAACTTGGACTCTAATTGCAAACTCATTTTCTCAGTATAAAGAAAAATTAGTTTCTGACAGTTTGAAGTACTATCCAATGCCTCTATTCATTCTTATTCCATGACACTGTTTTGTCTCATTGTCTCAGCTCTTCACTTAGGCATGCACACACTTTGAATTCACACATCAAGGCTCTCTCGCTTAGCTTGAGAGCTTTTCTCAAACTAACCGGCTTTTCTGAGTTGAGATCCTTTTGAGTAGTTCTTAACATTTTTTTATTAGTGTTAGATTCCTTTGAGAATCTACTGAAGGCTATGGACCCTTCTCCTTAGGAAAAACAAAATCACACAAAATGGCATATATGATTTAAGGGATTGCATTTTTTCCCTTCCTTAGAGTTCCCTACTTCCCACTGCCCCACCAGCAACCAGTCCCTGTAGATGAAGCCCTTTTATAGACTCATGTTTAATATCCCCTGCATTAGGTTCAAGGAGAAAAGGCAATTATTTCTTCTCTATTCCAACACTCGTTTGATTGGCCATCAAAGAAATAAGCTAATTGAATATACATGACCATTTTGATCTAATTGACAGGTAACTCCCTAACTGTTTGACTATAGTCAAAACCATCAAACCAGTTTATGTCAGCACACATTAGCTGTCATTAGCTGTCATGTTTACTCAGAAACTAATATAGCTCTTATTAGATTCACTTTTTTTTTAAAAAAAAAAAAGCATCTATCCTGATCAGTTGCCTATATGTGTACTGTACATTGTACATATAATTTGTGGATGTATGTATTTGCTTTATAAATTTTCCAAATTTAAACTTCCTGCGGAGAAATAAGGTGATTTAATAAGGCTGTGCTATCTTAAGAACCATAATGGTCATTGATTCTACTGTATTTAGATAAAAACCTCACTTTGTACCAGTTTTTTTCTTAAGATATCAGTTAATTTAATTGCTCTGTGCCCTATGCAAATTAGTCACTTTTCTTGGTTGAGTCATCTGATTCCTGGAAACACAGACTAATATAGCCATTTTGTTATTGGTTGTATTTAAAATCGTGAATGGAGAAGCAATATTGTCAACAGATGATTATAGAATGGGATTGAAAGCCTTACAGATTTTGATCCTATCAGGTTATTCATTATGTAAATGATCTACTATGTTCTCTAGTAGTTCTCTTCCCTATCTATAAAATTGACTTCAGGTTTATACTTGAGCATCCTCTTACATGACACATACAATTTAACCGTTTAGAGATCCACAGATGTGTAGCTCTCAGCCCAAAGTTTGATGACATTTTGGAAGGACATATAGTTTGCCCCTAATGGATGCCCTTCTAGATCTTTTTGTTTCATATTGGACCACACTGAGCAATTCCAGATGTCCTTGGAAGTTTGAAGATTGGTAGACTGTAGATATTTTCTGCCTCATCCCTATTGATCTGAACTCTTTCCAATTGAAACATCTGACCTCAAAAATAACTTCATTTTCATTGGTTGCCAATCATTTATTTCCTCTAGCTAGTCCCCCACTGGTAGAACAAGGAGGAAAAGGAAAAGTCAGCAATATCACTATCATTAGAAATCTGCCAAGAGAAACAATATTATTTCTTATTATTTAAGTATATAGTACCACTTTGCCTGTTTCCTGCAGATTTCATTCATATGTATACATCTTAAAGCTTCCTTCCAGTGGGAGATTGAGGTAAGATAATAAAGAAGGAAAGCTTATAAGATCATACAATTAAACCTCTGTGACTTTAAAAATACATCCCTTGAAAAAAATTTTAAGATAGATTCACTTCTATGTGGGGTAGTTTAGGTGTGGGTTTCACTAGGGATTTGCTCCTTGTATTTACATATATAGATAGATAGATACTTATATATGCATGTGTGTGTGTGTGTATGCACACACATATATATGTATACATACATATATATATATGCAGACACACACACAGATTTCAGTAGAACAAAAATGACATCACAGATTTGTGAGCTTAGTATTAGAAGGATCCATGAGGGTATCAGGTCCAAAATTGTGCCCAATCCATGCTTGATGGTTTGTTGTCTCTACATTGATCTCTTTCAATCACGGGAAGCTTTAGTACTTCTCAAGATCCATTGCATCTTTGAACTGCTCCATTAGAAAATTCTTCCTTATATTCAGCCAAAATCTGCCTTTGTGAAAAATTCACTCGGTAGTGGCAAATGGTAGCATCTAAAGCAGTACATAAGTCAGTTCCCTCTTTTACCTGACAAACTTTCACAAGTGTGAGGAGAGCTGTCATAGGTTCCTGAGCTTTCTCTTCCTCAGTCTAAACATCTACAAGTCCTTCAACTATTTCTCATCAATTATGACTTAGTTGACTTTTTAAATTGTTATAGCCTCAGGACCACTTTTAAGTTTTCTGAAACTAACAGGGGTAATTATATAAGTAAAAACAGGAGACACCATATCAAGTGCTTTGCAAGAATTCAAATATGTAATATCCCCCTGTACCCCTCTCATCTTCTAATTTCACAACTCTATTAGAAAACCCATTAAGCATGACTGGAAATGATTTATTCTTTATAAAAACCTCATGCTGCTATTGTTCAAGATTTCGTTATTCTCTAGATAGTTATTTTGTCCTTCCCTTAAAAACGAAAGAGATAAGAAAATAAGAGCCTGGCAAATGCTTTTTGGTATCTTAAGTAATTTGGATTCAACAAATGTCAATGTGACATGAAAATTTCTCTTGAGATTTTCCTGTTTCTTTTCCAGCAACTGCTTAATATTTCATACATTGTGCTCTGGACTTGATTCCTGTCATTGACTGGGAATGGAGTAGAACTGGAATAGCAGCCACTTAGGGGCAGTTAGAATGCCGAGAGGCAGGAGAACTTGTAGAGCTCTCCGCTGAAGGAACAAATGGAAATGGAGCTTTGAGAGCTCTACAAATATCTCAGAAATGGCCATGAACCATCCTCTTGTCAACAGCATTGGAGCTACAAATACTACAAGCACTACATGTAGATGAAATAGGTAGTTACCTCCCCAGTTTGATCTCATGTATTAGCAGTGGTACTCAAGAATTCCCTCCACCTCACCCAAAGACGTCTTCACTGGCCTTCCATGGTGCCCAAAAATTTCACTCTAAGAAATATGTTCCTTTGAATTGAAACATTGCATCTCTAAGATTTCCCAAAACATGAACCTCTTTTAGAATGGCTCATCAAGCTAAAAGCATTCATGAGTCCCTCGATATGGATTCATTCATCAGATTGCTTTCAAAGGGACTGCTAGCTGGAAACAGGGCCCTAAAACAGGACAGGTAGGTTGTGATAAGGGCAAGGAACAGAGCCAGAGCATGGGGGAAGGTAATCTTGGATGAGGGTCGCTGGAGTTGGAATCTCTGATAAGTCAGTGACAATCAGGAGTATGCTCTGATGTCCAAAGGAAGAAGACAAGGGAAAGAGGAGCAGGAAGGGCAGACCATTCTTCAATGTCAAATGTTTCTGGCCAAGAATATGAAAGGAAGCTGAGAACAGCATGAAGAACAAGTAAAGGGCTGCAGTCACCACAATGCAGGCCACTCAAACTCCCATGATGCCAGGTCACTAGAAAACAGCTCCAAAATTGGCATATGTCCTCCTTTCCATTCTTTACCTCACAAAAATATAAAAGGAATAGATGGTATATTATGTTAAGTGAAAGAAGCTAGACATAAAAGGACAAATATTAAATGGCTCAATTTATACGAAATATCTAGAATAGGGCATTCTTGTGGTTGCCTGGGGCTGAGGGAGGGGGAAAATGGGAAGTGACCACAAATAGGTATGGAGTTTCTTCATAGCGTGATGAAAATGTTCTGGAATTGAATAATGATAAAGGCTACACAACTCTCTGAATGTACTGGAAACTACTGAATTGCACATTTTAGAAGGGTAAATTTTATGGTATACAAATCATATCAATAATTTTCTTTTAAATTAAAAAAGAAGAGTACATGACCCTTTCATCACCTGGATCTTGAGAAAATCAAAGGTCAACTTAAAGACTCTAACATTGGAAGCATGTCTTGCTCTAAAAAGATTTGAAATTCCATTTCTTTCTCTTCCTAACTCGTGGCAAGCTTCAAATTGGTCCATTGCCAGGTGGTGGTGCCCACGGATGGGCCCAGGCCCTTGTGAAGAGCTCACACACTGACACCTCAGCATGTAGTCAGTTGGTAGCTAGATAGCAGACTGACTTCGGTGGTGGCTCAGTCCTAAATCCTTAACGAAAAGTAATTCTGAGACAGAACAAGGTCACACACTGGAAATAAATTCCGTCATTTTCACTTCCTCCCTCTGAGATGTTAATGAGAGAAGCTGCTCTGCATAATATGGGACGTCTTTCCAAATTCACAGTGACATTATTGGCAGAATCAGAAGCAGCTGCAAGAAAGTCAAACCATCCCCCTCTCACTCCTTGCCATCATGTAAGAATTTCAAAACCCTTTGTAGCCACATAAATGGTTCTGTACCATAAGAATCTGTTTTAGATTAAACCATGTTTTAATGAGATCTTTCTAGTACTTTCACAACTAAACTTCCTTCAGGAGGATCACCTATGTCACAGTAATTACAGCTAGCCTCAAGCACACTCATTCTATAATTTAGAGGCCACAAAAACAGGCAAGTGTCTAGAGCCAAAGAAATTGAAAGAGGTGCAAATGAAAGTGTCTAGAGACAAACAGATTGAAAGAGGCACAAATGCCTGCGGCCAGGTTTCTAATCAGAGCTCCTCATCCTTATCAGTTCACCTTTGTTTCAATCTACAGGATACCTACCCTTTTGAGATGAGCAAAGGAAACAGAAAAGTCAGTGAACCTTGACCTGTGGCCCAACTAGTAAAATCCCAGAGAGGTTCTTTTTAAAAAGAGTTGAATCTGTTGTAGCAGATAGTTTCAGATGAAAAATTTTGTATATTTTCTTCTTCCCTGAGATTCCAAAGAATAAGACCATTTCCTAGTTTAGATTTTTTTTAAAAAGGTTATCTTTATGTTTTAAAAATGACATAGGGCCAGATTTAAAAGGATTTTAAAAATTAAAATGACTGTATTTCACAGATGATTATAGCTTTTTAATTCTGGGCAGACTTGTCCCAAAGTCAGGCCTATACACAGACCACACTCCCTGTGTGAGAAACCTCATACCGGGTCCCATCATGAAATGCCCTAGGCAATACCCTGTGCCAAGAGGCTTACAGATCAGGAGCCACCAAAGTATTCTCCTTCTTCTGGCCCAACAATCCTCTATTGCCTACCCCAGTTGCCCCTTAGAGCATGGATGGCTGGAAGACACAAAGCCCTAATAGTTGATGTACAATGTGTTTTATTGAAGTTGTTTTGATCAGCAGTTTTGATGTCAAGGATATTCTGTCATGGTCTAAAAGAAAACTCTTACACTTTCAACTTGTTAAGGAGCTTTTTAATATTGCTAAGGAATTTGTACAACAGATGTTCCTATCTTATCTCTGAGATCAGATAAGTGGCTTAGGGTTAGTGTTGGGATGTCTGTCTGTACACACAACTTGATAATAAAACAGTGATTTTACACTTTGATAGAGTGCTTATGGCTATCAAACCAAAGCCTAAAATGGTTAGTCCCTCTGCTGTGGCTGCTTCTTCAACCCCTAGCTCAATGGTTCCTAAATTTTATTTTGCATCACAATTGCCAGCCAAGTTTGTTAAAAATAAAATTTCCAGGCCCCACCTCCACCCAAGATTCTGATTCAATAGGGCTAGGGAGAACCCTAGGAAGTGCACAAGTGCAAGAATCCAAGTGATTCTGATGCAGATGGTCCAGAGAGAACCTTTTGAAAAATCTGCCTTAGAACTTTGCACATCCACCAAGCAAAATATGCAATCGCCTTGACACCATCTTAGGAGGCAAGGCCTCAAGGGATTGGATCGACTTTGGCTTGCACGCCTGACCCCATAAAGTCTCTCTAAATGCCACAATCTGAGTTAGGAATTGGTGTGTCTGGTTAGGTTTGACTTGTTCAATGATACTGATGACTCTCTGTTTGCTTTTGCTTGCCACTCGTGGATACCTTGTGCACCCTAGAAACAGAGATACCAGACATAGGTAAGCATATCACATCAGCAGCTACCTAATGTCCCCTCTTGCCTATGAGACTACCTCTTAATAATGTGTTAATAGGAAAATTTTTCTTCCTAAATAAGGTTAAAGAATAGTGTGAACGTAAATTTGGAAGTTATAACTCAGGTAAGTGTCTTCCAAAAGAAGAGGGGTCCACTATGTAGGATTTGCTGGAGGATCAAAATATACTGAAAAGAAAACAATTCATAAGTGAAAGCTGACAGTTCAGTACTTCATGGGAAAGCAAGGCCTGAAGTCTCATTATGTTTCCCTAAGGCGATAACACAAATGAGTTGGTAAGTTTAAATAGATTTGATGTTTTCAAATTGCAGGTAGAGAGAGAGGTAATACAGCAATCTCCCTAGATCCAAAAACATAGTTGTCAAGTGTATTAAGAGACAGTGACCATGATGACCTTCTTTAATACGATTTTGTTCTTTTATGTGACCTCACTGTTTCTATTTCTTTCCACCAAAAATAAGTAATAGGAAAACCTTAAAATGACCATTTACAGACAATGGCACATAGCTCTGAAATTAGTCAGAATGAATATTTCTATTCAATGTGTTTATGCATTACACTTGTCAGAACTGTTCTAAATTACCTGAAATTGCAAAGGAGAAAATTGAATTTGTTCACTTCTGAATGCCAATTGTCATCAAAATGGCACTGATGGGGTTTCTAATCTGGATTTCATTTGGGCAATGCCACTTCCTAAATGCCAGTACAGAAGATCAGCCTTGCTACTTTGGTATAACTGATTCCTTAAGCAAATTAAGTTGGTTGTCAAATTGCTTACTGGTAAAGTGTTGCACAGTATTAATTATAAACATTAATTGCCCATTTAACAATCTATGTAATTTTAACTAGCATGAATGAAGTGATCTTTGCTAAGTTGAAGGGCATTGCTTGAATGTAAAACTAACCAAAAGGTGATAGTAAGCCTAACACCCAAGTTGTAAAAGAAACTTCACGTATCTCAAATTGCAATTTGCATTGAGACACAAGGGATTAAAGCAAATTGGAATATAGTCCAGTGGTTTTTTCTTTCTCAGGTATGGCTTGTTTTCAGAAAGTAGAAAGAAATCAACCTCAAAAGAGCTAAAGTACACTTGAGAAATGGCATAAAACAGCAAGTTACATATTGATAGGAGGGACCCTCCTGACTGCTGGCTATCAAGAAAATAACATTGATTAGATTTGACTTTGGTATGTTGGGCTATTCTGTTTTCTAAAGGCTAGTACACAAAGTTTGAGAACAGTCTGGCTGAGCAAAATAGGACATGTTGCTCATTAGAAGACAGGAACACTGATTTGTTTTGCTGCCTTCAGAGCAAGAGTATTCTGATGATATTTTGCACACAAAATCACATATAATCTAGTCTAATCTCGGTCCAGGCCCAAACTTGTTAGTGACCCCGGACAAGCTCCCTATGTGTCTGGGTTTCCCCGGCTGAGATTTGAGGAGATTGCTAATTCTAACTTTCCTCACAGGCACATTGGGGGTATTCAATAATGAATGAATGTACTGCATTCCAAAGTGCTTTTGTGCAAATAGCATTTCTCTTGGAGAAATAGCCTATGGAGTCTTCCTAAACAAAGCATGATTAATCTGGCTGAATTGAAACTCCACAAACTGGCTATCAAAGTATTGTAGTTGTTTCAGAGAAGGGTTGTGACCCCTTCTTTTTTCTAGAAAGATCTGAGCACATTGGAAAAATTCTATTCTGAAGGCAAAAATTTAACTATATATGTAAAGACTTTTACTCAAACCCCTATTGAAGCAGTTTTTCCCACAGAGATGCCTTGTCTGGTATGGCTGCCAAATCAATTCTAGGGTTTGTTGGGGCCCTTCATAGTTTATTTACAGCACCCGTTATCGTGGTTCCAGGGTTGGAAGTGTCCCTGGAATCTACTGGATTCTCTTTACTTGATGAAGGTAAGTAGGAAAAAATGAAATATTCCAATTGAACCTATTTTTTTCCAGTTAAAACTATAAACAGTCTCAAATTAGTATTTGCCAGCCTGATTATTATTAACATACATAAATATGCTTGGAGGGCAAATATAATTACAAATACAATTAATAACATTCCGGTCCTTAAAGATATCTTGATTGTTCTGACTACCCTCTCCCCTCCATTTTGCCTAAGTAGCAAGGCCTGAACTCTTTTATGTCTTAGTTTTATATCCTGCAGTTCAGTTTAGTTTAGCACTTACTAAGCACCAATCCTGTCAGGCCCTCTGTTGGCACTGAGAATAGAGAGATGAATATGGTTCCTGCCTGCAAAGAGCTCACAGTGTAGTTGGAGAGAAAGATATGTTAGGAAAAAAAAAAAAAAAACAGTGCTTACACCCAACACCAAGATCTTGGTTTCTAATACCATTCTCCAATAAAGGGAACGGGGCGGGGGGGG
This sequence comes from Colobus angolensis palliatus, assembly GCF_000951035.1. Classification (NCBI taxonomy): domain Eukaryota; kingdom Metazoa; phylum Chordata; class Mammalia; order Primates; family Cercopithecidae; genus Colobus; species Colobus angolensis. The sequence goes on along the minus strand of NW_012114699.1, from coordinate 758,273 downwards.
CTGTCTTTGGAGAAATGGCTGATTCTAAGATTCGGGCAGGGGGTATAGCAGATGAGCCCAGAGCATCTTATAGTGCCAGAAAGAAAGGAAGGGCTAAAAAAAAAATCCCTCATTGATGAGGATATGGCAAAGGGACACATGAGTCAACAAAAAGAGCTCCCAATGGCTAAAGCTGGAATAACTTGAGCAACAAAATAAAGTAGCATTGGATTTAATGCAAAGTATAAAATAAATATCCCTTAGTCCATACTGACATAAACGGTTGAATTAATAATACATGGAGACAAGATAAAGCTCCCATTTAGAAGAGTTCCAAACAATTTATGTAGATACTCCACCCTCAAGAAGGTGGAGCATAACTCTTTACTCCGTAAGTGTTGGCTACGCATAGTTACTTCCTTCCAAAGAGTAAAGTGTGGAAAGTAGGGGAGAAAGAGTCTCTTTACAGTGAAGAAATCTGACAAACACTATTTCAGCCAGGAGATCAAGGTCAAACCCATTAGTGTACATCATGTTGGTAGTATGTACCCTTGATATAATTTGATCAGGATGGCACTTTATTACCTCTGTGATCGTCCTCCCAAAAGCCTATCATCCCTGTCTAACTATAAGAAAAAACAATCAGACACGTTTCAGTCAAGGGTATTCTACAAAATACCTGACCAGTACTCCTCAAAACTGTTAAGGTCATCAAAAGCAAGAAAAGTCTGAGAAACTGTCACAGCACAGAAGAGCCTAAGAAGACATGATGACTAAATATAATTTGTTATCGTGGATGGGATCCTGGAACAGAAAAACATTAGGTAAAAACTAAGGAAATCTAATAAGTATGGACTTCATTTAATAAGTTTTAAAACTAATGCTAATACCATATGATAGATGCTGCTAAGACACAAGTCCCTCCTCTTTACTAATTTCTTTCCCTGTGTTTCTCCTGTCATAACACTTGGACTCATGGTAGTCATATCCTGTCTACTTATCTGTCTCTCACACTAGACTGTGAGTTTCATAAAGAAAGAAACCGTGTGTATCTTGCACACAAGTAGGTCTCTAGAACATAGCACAGTTCTTGGGTACATTGTATGCACTTAATAAATGATTTTTAATGAATTAGTAAACAAATACACAGTACTGCAATGGTACCAAGGAAGTAGTTCAGATGAGAGATAATGAGGCCTTAGAGTAATAACGGCAGAGATAAAAAGAAGTGAGCAGACTGGAGAAGAATTTAGAAAGTAGAATTTAAAAACCATCTTTCACTGGATGTGGGAAATGGTGGAAAGAAGGAGGTAGAAAAGAATGGCTTCTGGTTTCTGGCTTTGACAACTGGGTGCTAGGCAGAGGTATGGGCAATGAGCATATCAGAGATAAACAAGACAAGATTGCTCTCCACCAAGCTTTATTGCGACAGGCAGGGCAGGAGAGGGAGATGCAAACAACACGTAAACAAATAATTTAATATGATATGTAATCCCCAGAATAGAGGTAAGATAATGCAAATAAGCCAGACTGGAGAAGGGAAGACTGGGAAAGTTTCCTTCAGGAGATGATGCCCAAATAAAGCTTCAAAAGGCATGTGAGAATGAACTAAGAGAGGAAAGGCTTGGCTAACACACCAAGAAACATTAAAAAGTTTTTAAAGATGGGAGCCAAATGATCAGAATAACTCTGCAGGCAGCATGGGAAAAAATGACTTAAGATTTCAAAAACACATCCTACATGTCGATCTATAGAAAATATTCCAGGCCAGAGATGATGAAAGATAGGACTAATGTAATGGCATAGGGATGGAAGATGAGCATGTTTCTGAAAGTTAATTTACAGATACAATTGCATGTGGAGAGCAAAAGAGGGATTAGGGATGACTTCCACATTTGGGGTTTGGATGATGTCAGTATTACACGAACCTTAGGTTCAAGTAAAATGTCTCCAAAACTAAGGTTATTGTAGGCATTGAAAAACTGAAATTAGGAAGAATCAAAATAATAAACAAATTCAGCCATCTATACATATAAAAATAACTTGAGATTCCATGTGAATATGTAATAGAAAAGTTTCAAGAATGCCAAAATCCAAACAAGGTAACTTTAGAGTCACTTTTAGGAGGTATAACTATGCGATTACACAATCATATGATTGCCATTATAACTTTAAAAAGGTTAAATATAACCAGTTCCATTATGTCCTGAAAGAACAAAAAACAGATTAGAAAAGTGTGGTAGTCAATTGAAAAAGGGAAGCTTGCAAAGAAGTTTGGCAGTATATCTCCAGCATGATCCTCCCTTAGTGACACTCCTTGAGCTTTGGACATGCCTTTCAATTGACAACTGGGGCCTGGGAGGATGGTATTGTCCACAAGTGAGGCAGGAAGCCCAAGAGAGAGGAAGTCGGTTTATGAGGGATGGGGAAAGCAGGAAAAGAAAGTAACTTCTGTTTTGGATATGTTGAGTTTAAGGTGACTGAGGCACCCAGAAGTCATCTAGTAGGTAATTGGATAACAGTATGGATAATAAGAGAAAAATTATTTCCTGAGATTTCCTGTATTCTGTTTCTTTCTACCCCCAAATGGATGGTACTGGAATGTCAGCATCATTATGGGTTAGCGGTACACATTCGATTTGCTTCATAACTAGACCCACTATTACAAAAACAGAGAAGTATCCCTCTCCTTGATACTTAAGAAGGAAGATAAATGAATTCACTCATCTATCAAAAGATTTTTCCATTTGTGACAAAAGGCTGAGCCCAGGGAATTCATGTTGAAAAATTGCGTTGAATAACTTTACTTTTCTCTTCCTTAGCACAAGTCCTGCTCACAAATACTATCTGGCTATGGACCCTGTGTCTGAGTCACTCTATCTATCAGACACCAATACTCGCAAAGTCTACAAGTTGAAATCTCTTGTGGAGACGAAAGATCTGTCCAAGAATTTTGAAGTGGTGGCAGGAAGTGGTGATCAGTGCCTTCCCTTTGACCAGAGTCATTGTGGAGATGGTGGGAGAGCATCGGAAGCTTCACTGAATAGCCCTCGAGGTAAAAAAAAAAATATATATATATATATATATACACACACACACACACACACACAGACACTCTTGGGTCATCTAAATATTTTATTTGACTTTATAAAATCCTGAGACTGTTGCCACACTTTAGCCCATCCGCTAATTTCAATATTTTGCCTCTGAGAGCCAGAATACTGAAGTCTGTCCCAGTAGACACATCCAAGGCACATAATGCATTTCTAGCCAATGTACATTAGTATGGTTATAACTGTTATTAAAAGAATGAAATGCTTCCTTTTCTAGTTGATAAATATTAGCCAGAACCCTCAGAGTGCCTCCCTGGCACCCCAACCCACCCCAGAGTTACCTCCTGGAAACTCCCTACAGTCCAGCAACTAAAGGGTTAACCTGACCCACCAGAGAGCCTGCAGGCCCCTGCTTTGGCTCTTCAGCCTGCGTTGCTTGGGATAAGGTCTGTGCCTATCTTCCATCACTGTTAAGTATGTTGAATATCTCACAGACCCTAAACGTTCCTGACTTTTGCTTAACAAAATTATGAATCTTCAATGAACTTTTCTTCCATTAATTTATCTGAATCATTCTGGAAATTACTTATATTTTCAGTTGATATTGCCTCTAGAATAACAAATTTCAATTTTTTTCTGTTGCCTTCTGTGGGATTTTGGACTTATTTTTATTTGTCCTAAATTTACTTCTCAGTCTTCAAGGACCAACCTTCAATTTAATTGCCTAGAATCTAGTGAACAAATCTGTGTCTCCCAATTAACTTCTGGTTTTTCTGGATTGAATCATATGCCAATCTTAGGCCACAAAGTTGAAGGATAGTCAACTTTTAAGTCTGTCATCACATATCATTGACCCTGCCATCTTAATTATTTAACTACTCTTCTCAGTTCCGTCTCCAAGATGTGTGTGTGTGTGTGTGTGTATGTGTGTGTCTGCATGCATGCATACATGCGTGCATTTATGTTAGTGATTTTTAGAAATTGTTCATTTTACTTGTCTTACAAAGCCAGTGTTTTCTTAGTTATTATACAAATAATACAAACATTTGTTGCAGAAAAATTAGAAAAGGGAGAACAAAAAAATTTAATTAAAATCACCCATAAGTCTACCACTGTAGGCTTATGTAAAAAACCACTGTTAACATTTTAGTATTTATCCTTCTAGACTTTTTCAATGCATATCAGATATTTTAATTCTCTAAGAGTAGAATCATATTATACAATGCTGTTCTGTAACCTGTTTTACACACAATGTATTATGAACGTCTTTCCATGCCAATAAATGCAGTGAGGTCAGTGTGTTTAATTTATTAGATGGTCACTTATTACTTTAAATTTTAAGAGGTTACTCTTTAACCATTTGACATTTGCCATATTGGGATTGAATTCCTACTTGTATCACAGTTTAAAGCCTTCACTTTCTTCAAGGCCTTTATCTTTTGTAAAGCCCCTCTGGCTAACCCCATACCATTAAATCTGAATTTATTTAACAGTGTCTACACTACACAATTAGCACTTGATTTTATTTTGCCTTCTTTTGCTTCCAGTGCTTTCATGAATGGGAGATTTTTTCTACTGAGATAAGTTGCTTGAGATGGGAAACCGCATCTAATATTTTGGAATCTTCCCCACTTCCCTACCAACTTCTAGCATAGTGTGGGACCCACTACACATACTTATTGTGTAATTGATCAATTAAGTACTCTTCTCTATGCCAGGAATTCCTAAAAGGAATTTCAATGGTGTTTACAGGGGGTGATTTATTTTCCCTAAGGGAACACAAGCCCCCGCCTCCCCCAAGTATTATGGTAAATTTTTTCTTTATTTCTCTGTGCCAGCTCTTTCCTTATACATAGTGGGTCCACAATACATATTTAATGAATGAATAAATAACTCGAGTGCAACATATGATCAGCTCATCTTTCAAGAAAATGCGTTAAGCTGAGTCTCACCTTTTACACAGGTTTAAAATTCTTGAGGGTATTATAAAGATTTCTGCATAAAAAGTAGAGAGGAATCAAGCTTGTATTGTGCCTTAAATTGACATCCTCCTGAGTTGCTGCTAGTTTGAAAACCACTCACCTCAACTACCACATTCAACCTGCCACATAGAGAATGAATATTTCAGCTTTTCCAAATAAAGCAAATAATTGGTTCACTGCATTTTTTTTTTTCTTGGAAAGAAGCAATAATAAAGTGCTGATGAACAGGATTTACATGAATTCTTGAAGCATCAGTAATGAGAGTGCTGAAATTTATGAAATTTCAGCACTTTATTATACATAATATGAAATTATGTATCTATTAAAGCTAATATTAAACTAAGTTTTTCTTCTTGTCATAGCCACTACTACATTTTCCTTTGGCTTGATTTACTCATGTTTCTATCCAAGAGCTTCCTTTGCCATAATCTGGTACACTTCATTCATTCCAAAGCAATAAGGAGCCCTGAGAACATCTAGCCCAGACTTCAGACAGCTAAATGTCTAATCCATCTGGGACAGCTTACACGTAACGTTCCTGAAGCTGGTGTTGTCAACATCTGCTTTGATCCAGTGAGTGAACTAGAATGCTTAAAGGAGTAGGATTTGTGGTTCACACTAGGTAGCCACCACATCTCCTTCAACCATGCTAACAATGTTTGAAGACCCTGTTAGTGATCTTTATAATAACTCAGATGGTAGAACCTATGTCCAGCCATCAGTTGCTCTGAAAATGCTGGTCAGAACACTTAGGTGCCTAGCTATGGCACGTATCTCCATGCTGAATATAGTCAGCACTCACCTTTGTCAGTGAATTAGAAGTGAGATTCTCTTTAAATGAAATGCTGCAGGGTGATTTCATAGACTTCCATAAAAGGAAAAATCATGCAAAAAGTTATTACAGTGTACAAAATGAGAGGAGAGTATTGCTAATTGTTCATTTCATCTTTGAGGTTCTCCTACAGATTCTTTGTCTCTCAAGAAGGCCCAATTTGTTTTTTGCTTTAAAACGACCCTGTACATCAGCTCCCTCTTCCTTCCACTTAGTAGACAGCAAACGTTTAATGGATTTCTTTAAGGAGAGGTTTGATTTTTCCCTCCACCTAGAAGCTAATAAAAAAAAAGCTGCAGATCAGTAGAAAATGGAAATGTACATCTAGGGAGCACCATTTCTAGGTTAGGGAAGAGAGCTTGCTCTAAGACTTTAACAAGCAACATATTGCAATTATAGGAAGGCTCCCCAACATGTCCTTAATTACGCAAGGTAACGCAAATAAATGTTAATCTGTACGACAACTAATTTACTCTCTAAATCTATTCTAAAAATAGGATGAAATAAAATTTGCTTTTGAGATCATTCATTCTAAATTCGGAGTAAATTATCCAGTGGGGTTAAAAAACAGTCAGCAAAAGGTAATAGGTCAGAAGCCATGGGATTTTTTTGTTTTGGTTTGGTTTTTGTTTTGTGTTTGGTTTTTTTTGTTTTTTTTTTTTTAGCAATGGCAGCAAGTTTTGGTAAATACCAGGTGAGGGAGCCTGGACTTTCATTTTCAATACGTGTAATGCCCATGGTTTCTTTCAGTGACTCCGTGCAAGTCACTGTACCTCACTGTGGTTTCATTTAGCTGAACACTAAGATAGACAGGCTGAATGGTGCCAATGACTAATTTTATGACATTGGGCATTTAAACACTGGGTCCTGAAATTCCTCAGTTGTAAACTGAAGGGCTCAGGATGATCTGCCTTTCAGCTCTAATGTATTAAAATAACTGTAGCTATAACTTGCTCAGTGCCTACTGTGTGCCATATACTGTGCTAGATATTTTACACACAGTTTCTCTGATCTTCACAACAATGCATGGTGTTAATAGTATTATTCCCATTGTACAGAAGAGGAAATAGAAAATCAGACAGGTTAAGAAATTTACCCGGACATACCTGCACATGTACCACTAAACCTAAAATAAAAGTTATTTTTTAAAAAAGAAATCTACCCAGTATCACACAGTTTATAGATAACAACACTGGAATTCAAACCAGGTCTGCCTGACTCCGAAAAACCTATGATGCCTTTTTTTTTTTTTTTTTTGAGACAAAGTCTCGCTGTCACCCAGGCTGGCATGCAGTGGCACGATCTTGGCTCACTGCAACCTCTGCCTCCCAGGTTCAAGGGATTCTCCTGCCTCAGCCTCCTGAGTAGTTGGGATTACAGGAAGGGGCCACCACGCCTGGCTAATTTTTGTATTTTTAGTAGAGACAGGGTTTCACCATGTTGGTCAGGCTGGTCTCGAACTCCTGACCTCGTGATCCGCCCACCTAGGCCACGGTTTACTTCACCATACCACACTGTCTGCCTTTCTGCTAAAATCCATGATCTGTGGGAAGGTTGGAAATATTGGGAAAAAATTGCTTTACAATCTGAGGACATGTATTCAATGGGAACAAAATATTTTTATTTACAAGATAAATAACTTTTAGTCTAGTTTCCTTTTCCTATTAAAACAATTTCTCAGATTTTTCTGACCTAGTAGTGTACCCATAGTGCACTACATAGATAGCATTTACATACTCTGTAAATGTAATTATTCAAATAAATCTCCAGGAAACCTTGTCACTTCTCTTTGGAAGATTCTGTAATTAGAAACTTCACCAAATTTTCCTTAAGGGACACAGGCAGGAAACCTTCATTTTATTAAATTTCTTGACTACAGTAGTAACTACAAATTTTGTTTGAAGGAAAAATGGAAATGGAAGCGTCGCCAAATAGAATTTCATATGATGGCCCCTGGGTACTTCTCCTGGGAGGAAGTCTTTATCTGATCCAGTTTTATGCACTTTGATCTGAATCCCAGTAAAGAGAAACATTTGCCATTTTACTCATCAATACTTCAACGTAATGGGACAAAGAAAAAAAGTTTAGAAAAGAGGTTGACAGAGTACTAATCCCTGGCATTGTATATGAGTTTGAATTGACTTTGAAAGATGCTTTTAAAACATGCATGGATGATGTAGTTGAAACTTAGGTTCCATTTATTATTTTTACTGCAACTTTCTTTAATTCTACAGAGAACCCAAACTAATGAGTCATGTAATAGATGACCAAGTACTTAAGCAGAATGTGAAATGGTACTAGGTGGAGATATAAAATAAAATTTGTGACAAGCTGGATGCATTTTTTTTTTAAGTAGATACAGAGGGTGAAGGAGTGACTGGACAGTATGAAATTAATCAGTGACTTAATTAGGTTATCTTGGACCTCACCAAGGGTTATATCTCTGTTTTCATGTACATCTTCAGGCAAACTGACCTCAGAACTCAGCAGGAACAGAACTTAGGAAATATCCAGACAAGTGCAAACAGCCTCTGAGCTGTTCCATAGGAAGGAAGTGATCCTTAAATCTTGACGGCTTCCAAAAGTGTTTTTAGGGTATACATGACACTAACCTTACAGGATTCATCTTAACTTTATTGTAAATTAAGAAATCTGGGAATAATAAAGTCTAGACACAAACAATCTGTTTTTGTCCCTATCCAGATCTAGTTGAAGCGCATCCTGAAGCCCTACTCATTCTCCTGTCATCTGCATGCTATTGTGAAAAGTTATATTTGGGGTTAATGGAAAGATGCTAAGATTATAATCAGTGACTTTTTGTTGATGTCATTGGTGTCTATGCGGGAGAGAGTGTAGTAAGGAAACAAGCATAGAATGTTCTTTTGGTTTTCCTGTTCAATGGAAGTGGTATGGTTTTTCCTAAATTCCTTTAGCATATGATCCATCTTGGTAACAAAGTCATTTGGATTGACACTAGGGACAGCCCTCAACAAAATTACGGGTAAGCCATAGCATGGATGAAAAGAATGGTATATTTAAGAAACTGCAAATAATTCAGTATTCTTAGAGTAAGAATATTGGAGAGTAATAGGAAAGGGGGACAGAAACAAGAAAAGGAAGTTTGGATTTTATCCTATAGGGAAAGGATTTGAAGCAGGAGAGATGTCCACCTTATGCATGCGTTTTTGATAATGTTGGTGACAGGGTAATAAATGCACTGGAGCAAAACTGGGGCAAAGAAATGACAGGGAGTACTTACTCATCTGTATAAGATTGGCAATGGAAGGGGATCTAATGAAAGAAACAGAGCAGAAACCTTCAGAAAAAATGGTGGTGGACCAAAAGAGCACACTGTCCAAGAAGCCAGAGAGTAGTTAATTTCAAGGAGGTATGAAAAACAACATCGAATGTCACACATTCGTAGCTATTGCATTAAGCAATGAGTTCATTGGTGACCCTGCCGTTGGTGGTTTGGATGGTGGTAGAAATGGAAGCCAGATTTTTGTCATTTGATGAGCCCATGAAAGATGAGAAAATAAATATCACTGGTGAAGATCAGTCTTCTGAGAAGTTTGAATGTGAGAGATGGGGAGTGATAAATTGTGGGAGGCCAATGAGCTCAGGAAGCCTTTTTCTATAAGGGGAGATGTGGCAATGTTTATCAGTCAGTGGAAAGATAAAGAAGACAGGGAATAAATCAAAGCATGCAGGAAACTGGAAGGAAGTAGGCCTAGAATAGGAAGGGAGACTGAAGCAGTTATGTGTAGGGTATAGGGATGAGGATCAGTTTGTACGTAGGAGAAGCTAGAAGAGTGATGATTCTTCATCCTGATAGTCTCAGTGTTCTCAGAGAAGTGGATCTGTTCTGCTGAAAATGAGAGTGTAAGTGGGAAAGGTTTGGGAGAGGTACTTACTGAAGTCTTTCTTCTGGGTAAGACATTATTCTACCACCCATGGCCAAATTCCTAGCCCAGTTTCAAGACATTTCTTATGAGAATTTTACTCCAACAACCTTGTTTGAGAATCAGAAACATCTTGAAAAAAATATGTTTGATAAAGCCTTAAAATTCAGACAAAATATTTGTTATTTATCCCTCAATGTTCCTGTGCTGTTTTCATTTAGGGGGCTTTCTGTCTCTAACGCTGTTACTGGTCTCTCAGCTTACTGTAACTGTAACAGAAGAGTTAGTGCCTATTATGCGACCAGAATTAGAGCTTAACCTGTTTTTAATGCACAATTCATCTAATGCATCTGCTTAGGGTAGTCAAAAGATTTTGGCCTTAGATTATGTCAGCAACTGGAACTTGAGGACCTTCCAGCCTGTTCTGTTGCAATCCCAAAGCCATAAGCTGTTGTTGAGAGAAGTCAGACAAAAGGAAGGCACTTACATCTAGCCTTGGCTCATTGCCTGTTTGGTCTAGGTAGCATCCATGGTTGAGAAGACCTATATTAAGTTTATTCAAATTTTATAAAGCCACAGATGCATTATTAAATGACTTTTTCTTCTGCATTTGTCTTAATTTTCATGTATGCATCAGATTCTAGCAAACACAGAGGTAATATTTTAGAGGCCAGATACCATGGTAGGTAATTTTTCAGGTTTTGGAGTCAAATAGAAATGGATGCAAATCCCAGATCCACTGCTAATTAAATATGTGACCTTAGGCAAGTCACCTAACTTCTCTGAGCTTCAGATTCCTCATCTGTAAAGTTGGAAGACTAGTAATGGTGCCTACACAATGGGGTTGTTGGATAATGTATGTAAATTGCCTAGTGTGACACCCAGCATAAAGTATGTTACTGTATTACATAACAGTATTACCTACTGTTATGATCAGTCTTGCTGTTTTGTTGCTATAGTAATAATAATTATAATAGTGACCCACATATGGAATAAGTTACTTTGGAAGGAAGGAAACATTATGTCCTTGTAGGTCAGTCTGAGACTTGATAATTTCTAGGTAGGATGGGTGCCACAGAAGAAGCAAGAGTCAAGGTAGGATGGAATTCACATGTTGTATGTGATTTGACTAGCCGGCCCCTCCTCACCTTGAGATGCAGCAATTCTAGTGTTGGTTCCTTGTACATGTTGTATTTTGGGGAGCCCCACAAGGTCCATCTAACTAAAGTAATTCCCTTAGCAGCCTACTATTTCACAATTAAATTCATTCCATAAGGATTTTCTTCAGATGTGAACTTAGTATGTAGTGCAGGGAATTGTCTATGAGAGCAGCATATTAATTCATCATTAAAATACTTTATGGGGGCCTGTAGGGAATGGAGCAGAAGATGGATATGTTTGGATTGACAAGATCACCTGAGGAAGACAAGCCTAGATGGGAATCACTGAAGGTAGCATGTATGGAGAAGTGTGGTGCTAGGTATGTGGCAGAATAGCTGCAAAGTGGGAAGAGGTGGAGGAATAGCACTGATATACTTCACCTCTGCAGTATTCTCTAGAATAAAACTTGGACGCCTACATGCAAAGACTGACGACTTGGAATTGTGGTTCCTCTTTTTATTTAAGATCGCTAGCCAAAATAACTTTGCTTCCCTACCACAACTCCTCAATGTCACACCTTTCTTATCTGCCTCAGCTGATGAGAAAGAAGAGTCCTCCTCACCCCTGCCAAAAAAAGTGACAGAGATCATACACTAACAGGCTGCAAATCACTTAAATCATATTTTGAGTGGTGTATTATGGTAACCTATAAATAACTAATTGTGTAAAATTGCTTTAGTAGTTTCTAGATGGCAGCTTTAATTAAAAGCACCAGAGACATTTAGAAGTTTAGAAATGGATGGCATGTAATTTGCCCTTTTACCAACCATAAAATGGTAATTAAGGAATTTGATTCACTTCTTCCTATTAAAAGTTTTATGAGAATAGCAAGTTCCTTCTAAATACAATTTCTCTTCAGCAGAAGGTAGTACGTTTGCTTTATCAGTCTTCTCCAGCAGGGTAAGATGTTTTAATGTACAAATTCTTCAGAAGTTAATTAGGACATTTCTTTCCATACAAAATGTTTGTTTTTAAGATTCTAAAACATAAAGCTGTATTAGAGTTGAACTTTGATCATGGCTCCATATTGCTCCACCATCAATACAAGATGGTCCAGTAATTTCACGATTACCAAATGCATGGAGCTGACTATAAAATTAAAGAAATTGGGAAGTCATTTCCTGGTGAGTGTAGCATGCTTTGCTGATTTTTGAAGGAATCTGAAGTCTACAGTGTGTTGACTTCCCAGGGAATGCAGAATATTCACTCCACACCAGCGGAGTCATAAAAGATCATTTTAGCTTCATTGATCCTCCAGAAATACTGGATAAATTAGTAGTTGTATAGTGTAAAATTCAAACAACATGATGCAGCAAACTAAGATTTCTTTGGAAATCCATGAATTTAACACTGTCACAGGCTAAAACACAGCTGGAAATAGAGTAAGGACGTTCATTTTTTATTTTATAATTGAACAATTGATTGCATTTTTGACCACTTCAGCCCAGGGCTTATAGATGTCACTACTCAGGGCACTTACAAACAGCATCATTAATGACATAAGTTAAATGCAACATAAAGACAGCTTCTGGGTATTTTGTTTAAAAAAGAAAAAAAAAAAAAACAGGAGCGACTCATAGTCAGCTGCCTTTTTTTTTTTTTTTTTTACGTCAAGCATATGTTTAAAAGTTAACTAAGCTGGACAGATCTAAGCAGAAATAGGGGATGTTTGAAATGTCTCCTCTTCATCCCATCTTTCAGTGACTCCCTGGCTAACACTGAGCCCCTTGCAGCAGCCCTCAGTCTATCTCTCCTAGATAGAAATCCACCCTTTTGTCTCCTCTCTTCCCTAATCAGAACTGGGTGGATATAAGCGGCATACTAAAGGGGAATGGGACAGTAGTAGGAGTATTTTATCACTGACGTTATTTAGAATTTCCAGCGAATGTTGATTGTTAAAACAGACCTACTATTCACCAGGTTTATTATTATTTTTTAAGATTTCAACAGAAAATGCACTTCCCCTTACTCTCTATACCCAGAACCAACCACTCCCATCTGCTCCCCCAAACCTTGGTACACCCCTGCAGATATAAGGAAGATATTCACAAAATAACATTCAGTGAAAAGTTCAGGACACAAAGCTGTGTGTACTGTATGCTGCCTCATCTGTAAGGGTATAAGGGTAATATGTATATTATATATTATATAATATATATATTACTATATATTATATATTTATATATAGAGAGAGAAAGTTTGAAAGGGAGTATATGTAAATGTTAGCAATTATAATTGCTACTAAGAGCATAAGAAATTATGTGACTTTTATTTTCTTCTCTTTAATTTTCTGAGCATTTATTATAATTCAACAAAAGACCAGATATTATTTTTTGAGTTGATGATGTCTAGTTATTAAATAAAATGCAACTTTTGTATTTTTCTTAAAATACATGTATGTTATTTTCTCACACACACACCCTGTCTTGTCTGATGGCCCGATTTCTTAGGACTCAGCTCTCTGTTTTCATAGATGACAGCTCTCCAAGAAGGAGTGTCATAGTACTGATGGTTGACAATGGGTTGCTCCCACTTGAGCATGTTACAGGAGACCTGCTGAAGGGGTAATACCATAAGTCATGGAAGAAACCTAAATGGAAGACCTTGAAGGAATCCTGGCAGGCCAGTAGTAAAAGATCTTTAGATTACATTTATTATTTTTTTAAAAGAGTAGCAGAAAGAAGAAAAATTTAAAAGGCCCACAATTCCCCCATCTAGATAAGCACTATTGACATTGAAACATAAAAATGTAAAAGTAATAAATGTCTATGGTTTGATAGTTCTAACTATATAGAAAGATACAAAAGAAATTTCAGGCTTCTTTGCCACAAACCCACATACCCAGGTCTCTCTCTGTAAAGATAACCAATTTTAACAGGCTTTTGAGATTCCTTCTGGAACTGTATATATATTTTTCCCTTACGTAAAAGGAAACCATACCATATAGATTACTCCTCACCCTGATTCTTTTATTTAATAATATGTCTTGAAGATCTTTCCATAAAAGCAGGTACATATCTACCTCTTTGTTTTTAAGAGCTGCACGATATTATAACATATGGATACACCATAATGTATTCAGCCAGTTGCCTCTTCGTATACTTGTTGCTTGTTTTTAATCTTTTATTATTATAGTGCTGTAATGAATAACCTAGTTCATATATTTTGGAGCACTTTTGTGAGTACATACATAGGGTTAATTTTTAGCAGTAGTAGATATTGACAAATTGTCCTCCCAAAAGATTGAACACATTTACAATCTCACTAATAGTGTATCAGAGTGCCAGTTTGCAATACCCTCAGCAGCTCTCAATATAAACCTCCTAATGTATGCCCATCTGATCAGCAGGAAATGGTGCCTTGTAGCTTCTAACTTTAATTTCCATTCCTTTAATTATCAATGAATTTGAGTCTCATTTCATATCTGTTGTGACCATTTGTATTTCTTTTTTAGTAAATTCACTTTCATATCCTCTTACAGTTTTTCTACTGAGCTGTTGTCCTTTCTGTTCTGGAAATTAAAAAAAACATTCCTTTGTGTTTCATATGTTTTTCCAAGCTTGTGATTTTTCTCTCTTTTTTTAACCCTATGGAATTTTCTAACTTCATATGGTCAGATTTATCAATATATCTTCTTAACATCTCTAGAGTTTGTGTCCAGCTGGAAAAATCTTCCTGTCATAAAGATATAATATATTTAAGGCAGGTGGGCAGACTTTTTAGTGACCCTTAAATCATACCATGTGCCTCTCCAATTTGAGCCCTGTGAAATTTGGAAAACTTAGGAAGTGTGTACAGTAGTTAAAACCTGAGACTTTGGAATAGTACAGATAAAAATGGGTTCAAATTTATTTTGAATCCGTATTGGAGCCACTGTTTTTTCATCTGTAAAATGGAAATAGTACCTACCTTCATTATGGGTTTATAGAGGATGAAATGACACAAGATGGGTTAAACAGTGCCTGGCACAGATTAAGTACTGAATAAAGTATGATGATGAGAATGAGAATAAGTATTAAAATACTTTTTTAAGCTAGTAACTATTATTAAGTAGATTATTTTCAAGATTTGTAATAAACATTTTGTTTTCAAAATTGTTTGACTGTATTCAAATTTTCTTCTTTCAGACTTCATTGATTGTACAGACACAGCCCTAATTTAATTCTGTTTACTTGCAAAATTCATCGTTCAACTAAAGGGGAAAAATTGCAACATCAGAGAGATGAGCTAGAGGGTGCTGGACTGAAGAAAAGTGTATGGACTGTCACAAGTACACACGTGCATAAGACATGTGCTATTATATTAACTATAGTACAAAAGATAGAAACAACCTAATAATCCATTAACAGGGGGTTGGTCAAATGATGGAACATTATACAACAGTAAAAATGAATGAGCTAGATCTGCATGTAAAACCATTAATAGTCAAAAATATAATGTTGCATGGATAAAAGAGAAGATTGCAAAAGGATGCATAAGGTGTAATATAATTTACGTATTTTTATGTGGTAAAATATACATAACATAGTATTTACTATTTTATTACATGTACAGTTCTGAGGCATTAAGTACATTCACATTATTGTTTAGCCATCACTGTCATCCATCTCCTACATAAATTTTTAAAGCACAAAAACAATACTATGTATTATTCATGGACATATACATATGTAGAAAATGTATAAAAACATGCATGGGAATGATACACACTAACTTCAGGACAGTAGTTACCTCTGGAGAAGGAAAAAGAGGATAGGGATAAGGAAATGGGATTGGCTATATCCATATAATTTCCTTTTTAAGAAAGAGATATGTGCGGGGTGCGGTGACTCACGCCTGTAATCCCAGCACTTTGGGAGGCCAAGGCGGGCAGATCACAAGGTCAGGAGTTCAAGACCAGCCTGGCGAACATGATGAAACCCCGTCTCTACTAAAAATAAAAATTAAAAAATAATTAGCCAGACATGGTGGTGGGTGCCTGTAATCCCAGCTACTCAAGAGGCTGAGGCAGGAGAATCTCTTGATTCCAGGAGGTGGAGCTTGCAGTGAACCAAGATCACGCCACTGCACTCCAGCCTGGGTGACAGAGCGAGACTCCATCTCAAAAAGAAAAAAAAAAAAAAGAAAAGAAAGAAATATATGAAGGAAATGATAACATATATTAAATTTTGGTGATGCATGCATGATGGTCTGTAGTATTATTTTCTGACTTTTCTAATCACTTGAAATATTTCCTGATTGTGAAACATGTTAAGTCAGAAGTAGGATTTAGAAATATCAGCACTTTGGGAGGCTAAGGCAGGCAGATTACTTGAGGTCAGGAGTTCGAGACCAGCCTGGCCAACACAGTGAAATCCCATCTTTACTAAAAATACAAAAATTAGCCAGGTGTGGTGACATGTGCCTGTAATTCTAGCTACTCGGGAGGCTGAGGCAGAAGAATCACTTGAACCTGGGAGGCGGAAGTTGCAGTTAGCTGAGATCACGACACTGCACTGCAGCCTGGGTGACAGAGTGAGACTCCATCTCAAAAAAAAAAAAAAGAACTAGGGTTCAGAAATCAACTTACAAATGTATACCTGACTATTCCATTTCAAAAAGTGATTTGTTTTGTTTTGTTTTGTTTTGTTTTAAATAAGACTTTCACTCATATAAAAATGATGGTCAAAATATGTAACATCCTGTAAGGCACAGATACTAACATATGAGAGCACACACCAGTTTTGGCCTTGGAGCAGAGTCATCAAGGACCCCTGCATTAATCCATTATTTTCTGAACAGATTGGTTTTGAGGCTCTTCCATTAGCTGTGGAGATCATCACATCAGCACCTCTAGTATGTGCCCATATGTGGAGTTTCCTAAATGACTAACAGTGAACTTCCTGAGAGAGCCTCCGTATAATGAGTCAGCTTTATCGTTGACCAGAGAAAGTCACTGTTCCCTTGGGAGTGAGTTCTGGCCCATTTAAAGTTTCCCCCTGAGGAGTCACAGGCTTAATAACTCAAATGTGAGGTTATCTTCAAGCCTCAAATATCAAAGCCTAGCGAGGAAGCCCCAGTGTTGTTTGCTCTATTTTTCTTCCAGTTTCATTTACTAGCTCTTCCACTTGATTTTTCAAAAAGCTTATTAGACTGTGTTTGGGGGAAACACAATTTTCAAAAAGCTTATTAGACTGCATTTGGGGGAGATAGTCTAATGGGTTTGGGAGAAAAGGAAGGAGGGTAGGTGCCCCATTTTACCTGTATTTACTCAGGAAAGAAAGCTGACTACAGTGGTAGTTTCTCTTAGTGGGCAGGAATTATTTCTCATTTTGGAAAGCATCTCTAACCCAAGGAAATTGAAGCCATAGTAATAGATTGATAGGTCTGCTTTGTCCCTCCCCAAGCCAAAATCCATCAGAGTAGATTCTGCTAAGCTTACCTATATTGGTTTTCATAATCCTTTCCCTGTGTTCTCTTGAACAAACTAAAATCAGAACTGCAGGCAGGCTACTACCACAGCACTATTTCATGACTTGGGGCAAGATCTCACCTTTCCAGAGTAATAAAACTGGGGGCATTTCCAGGGAGAGTGGACAGAAGAAGGGTTACTTTGAAATCTTCTGATTTTCACTTGTTATACTTGAAATTTTGAGAAACCACAGATCAACAGTTAGCACCTAAAATGTTTCTTTCCATTGTACTTTTCTTACTAATGTTGGGCACTTTTTCCCAAGTATATCTGATCCAATTTTAACAGCATGACATTATTCAAATAATCTATTGAATGTTGAAAAAAATACTAGCCAATTTGCAAATGACCAAAACCACTTGCTTCTGCATTGACCCTAAAATGGTATCTTCCTAGTTCCTGGAAATGCTGGAGATGTTTGAGCCGTTGAATTAAGGAAAGAATCATTGCAGTTATAAAAATGGCATCTGGAAGTATTTTCATACACCTCAGTTTAGTTTTGTTTTACTTCCTTTATCAGAGTCACTGCCTGTTATTAATTACTCATTTTTAAATTGTTCAAATTGTTATGTTTCTAAAATAGACCTTAATCATCTATTTTATGAATATATAAAGTATGTTTATATATATGTTTATATATACTTTATATATATGTGTATATATATATAAAATGTGTGTATATATATATATATATACACACACATATATATAAAGTAGTCTTGTATGTCAGGAACTATGCTAAATGCTGTAGTCAAACACCACAACCATCTCTTGTTGCAGCACAAACTTACTGGTTATCAGACAGGAATCCAGAGATGCCATTATCTTAATTAATACTTTCAATATATTTTACTGATGTCAACAAGACACTAGTGTCAATGGCCCCACCTTACTATTCATAAGATTCCCACTGGTTTTAGCTACTCTAGCACATCCACATCATGCCCCTGGTATGTCTTCTTAGAAAAAGAACCACATTCACTGAGCTTTATTGTTTTGTTAAGTTTTTCAAGCAACAAATTTGAAAATCATAAGTAAACTAAGAAGATATGGTCCCTGCCCTTGAGTGGAATATTATCTCATTGGGGAGACATGGGAGTACTCATTAGAGAAGACTAAAATACAGGATTAGGTTGCATGTATAAACTTGAAAAACCACAGGGATTCATAGACGGGAGAGCTGATTGGGGTTTGGAGAGAAAAAAAGGGGAAAAATGAGAAGAGGGAAGAAGTAGAGAAAAAGGAAGGAATCTGAAAAAGGACGGGACACAAAGATAAAAAAGAACTAGGAACTATTCTACCCTCTATTCCTGATGGGTTAAGTGAACTCCAAAAGAAATAAGAGTTCAAAGAATAAGGCAAAGGAGAGAAGGTAGGCCAGTGGAGAATAAAGAGGTGACGCTAAATGGAAAGTGAACGACTTAGCCCTTCCTGTGAGGAATAGGGTGGTCCTGAAATGGATTTGTTGAAATGGCCCTAATTCAGTATGTAAAATGCATTCTTAAGTCCAGTCGAAAACACCCCAGTCTCTTAGTTGCAGTTCACACTCTAGATTCGCAGCTTAATGACATATTATATCTCATTCCTATCCACTTGGATTGGTATTACACATCTTTTCTAATAGGTTTGGAAGATTTCTGCCATCAGACAAGACCAATGGAATTGTTTGATATAATTGACAAGGAAATGCCTCCATCAGGATATTTGCAAGTATTCAAGTCAGTTTGTATATTGTAATTTGGGAGGCTGGACTTGCACTGAACCTTGAAAGATAAGCAGAGTTGTATTTCAGGCACAGGAAATGGTACAGCAAATCTGTAATGATGGGGAAGTTGCAGTATGTTTTAGAGCCAGTGCATAGACCAGTTTGACTGGAGAAACAGTATAGGACCCTGCACAGACTGATAATCACCATCAACATGGAGGAGATGCTGTCAGAATTATACATAGGACTCCTGCCATCTAAGTCAAGCCATTTTGAAGCAGGTAATCAGAAACAGATAAACCACCATATGATGCCAGAAAAATTTATCAAAAACATAAATAAGATGGGGCACGGTGGCTCACGCCTGTAATCCCAACACTTTGGGAGGTCGAGATAAGAGGATCACTTGAACCCAGGAGTTCAAGACCAGCCTGGTCAACATAGTGAGACCCCATATCTACAAAAAAAAAATTTTTGATCTGCCAGGTGTGGTGGCATGCACCTGTGGTCCAAGCTATTAGAGAGGCTGAGGGGGAATGATGTCTGGAGCCCAGGTGTTCGAGACTGCAGTGAGTTGTGATCATGCCACTGCACTCCAGCCTGGGAGACACAGCAACACCCTGTCTCTATAAATAATACTAACATCACTTGTGTTGACCTTTCAGAAAGATTTCACACATAGAAGTTATTTTATATGGTCTTTACAGTCATCCACTGACATGAGCAGCTCAGCTTTTCTACTCACCATTAGATAAAGGCAAAACCTAAGGACTGGGAGACTATTTACATTTGTTAAAGTCACAGTCAGTCTCACAACTGAATCTTCTGGCTTCTACCCCAGACTCTTTCCTCCACCTCTCATAGCTCTGATGAACTTGTCTGGGTATTTGAGTTTAGAGGGAAAAAGACAGGGAAATGGCCTTGGAAACTCCAATCTCAATCAAGAAAAGGCTAAGGAAATCATTAGCTCCCTTTGAACAAAACATCCCAGCATTATAAATGCCTCTCAATGTCACGTTCTTGTGCCCACAGATTGTCACACTTGTAGGGCAGAGTGTGGAAAGGTAAAAACAGTAAAAGAAGTTGTTTATCTCATTAAACAACTGCTTTGACTATTTTTTGCTTTTTGTTCCACTATCATATTTGTGCCTGTGTCTGTGTGTGTATGCTGTTGTTATATTCATATATTCTTGATTGAGCCCAAATCAGTTCTCCTAAACGTCTCTTGAACCTCCACTTAAAAGGTTTAAAACGTGTATTCACGCAGAGCTCATTACCCTGCCTTACCTTTTGCAAATGACTGTCTACCACTCCTGACTTTGTGAACTTCTCTTCTAGCACTAGCTTCATTAGTCAAGATGTACGGATGCAGGGAGAATTTTAAATGGGCCCTCTGTGTTGTTTTTGAATGGGCACTACATGCAAATCATTATCCTAGAGAAATTTTAATTCTTCTTGAATTACCCCACTTGTGTGAATAGTAAGCACTATCGGCTTAATTCCTCATATCCTGCTTTTATTGAGTATTCGGGACAAAGTATACTTAGTTTGCTTTTTATATTAGAACCTCTTGGTCATTCACATACCTTGAGATAGACTCATTTTCCCTAGAGTGCAACAACTGCAATTAGTGTTTTGCTGGTCCGTGGGCAAAAATGAACTTTCCTTCCTACGGCTAATTGTTCACTAAGGTTCTTGTGTGGCAGTTTCCTTCCTTAGGATGACAGAGACAGTTCTTTCAAATGTATCTGAGTAGTGTCTCAGATATCGTTGCTTGATGTTTGAGGAATTTCTAAAGGGGGATATGTAAAATATGCAGCACAGATTTAGTAAGCCTCATTTATCTTAGCCCATATATACTGAGTACCCTTAAATCTCAGCCTGCAGGCATCTTTTGAGCAGGAACTCTAACACAAAAATAAGACATGTGCATTTAAACTTGAACTAGCACCATATACTTACCCTAATCTCTCTTTCTCTCTCTACACACACACACACACACACACACACACACACACACACCAACCTCTATAAAGCAAAGAAAAATAAATCATGTTATTATCAGTGTCTGGTTTCACTGTTAAATGTTGAGACATTACCACCACTTTGGCCAAGGGTCCTTCTTAGTGAGTTGCATGGCATGGAACCTCATTTATTTGATTCTGTGTATGAAAGCTTTAACCATCTTATAAAAGCTTGAAGGCTTTTACACCAATAATTTAATAGTATAGTATTTCCCCTGAGCTAACAAACTCTTTTTAACTACTGACTTGTCTCTATGGTGAATCTAACATAGGGTGCTCTCCTACTAACAAGGATTGCATAATGCTCCATGGACTGAAATCTTATTTACAGAACACAGAAAAGCCTAAAATGTTCAAGCAGGGCCTGTGTGGTAATTTTTGACTATGATTCTAGGCTTAGAAAAGTCCCTGTCAGAAAGAATTATAGCAATAACTAGGCAATTAAGATACCACTTAGCACCACCATAATACTCAATCTTCTTCAAAGTCCTTTCATTTCACTGGCTCTTGTGAGCTTCACACCATTTTACCTTGTGTAGTGGGTAGTATATAAGTTAGGAAATCAAGACACTGAGTGGTCAAATGCATTATCCAAAGTCCTACAGCTATTCTGTAACAAAAATCAGCCTGAAAAAATCTTGAGGCACTTCTGTTTCTTCAGAACTCCTAACATGGTAAGGTCGGAAGAGATCACAAGATCACAAACAAAGTTATGTTGACAGAACAACTGGATTTGTATGTATGGTGGGGGGAGCGGTGTCATGAGCTATTCATTGTAGCTATCCACATGGATCACATTTGTTTGCAGTTAATTTGATCCATGGTCCTTTGTCTGTGTGCTCTTGGTTGTCAACCCCACTTTTCCCATATTCTAATCATCACTAATTAATAGGGGACTGTATTCCTCTTAAAGGACTTTAGACAAAGACATTTTCACTACATCCTTTCCAAGCTCATTTCTAGAGAAATTCATATGCAGTTCTTGACCTCCTGGCATGCTTTATTTTGTTCAAGGTAGATATGTTTCAGTATAAATCATGGAAATTTAGTCCTGTAATTTAGGAAGGTTTATTGAACATTTGTGCCCAAGTGTACTGAATTACTTGAGATATAAAAACTAATTCTAAAATCCAGTTCTTGTCCTCAGGGAGCTTATTACCTACACGGATCATGATTGGAAAATTCACAGTAACAAATAAATAAATAAATAACAGCTTCGGTGGGTTAGAAAACAGAGACCACGATGAACTGGAGTTTGCAGGGAAGGATTCATGAAAGGGAAACATCCTATAAAAGCCTTAAAAGGTGAATAGGATTGGGGTTGCTGAATGTTAATACTGGGGCCAAGCTAACAACCATGTTAAACACACACACACACAATATCTCAATAGTTTCACAAAAATTAGTAATTTATTTCATTCTTACATCACAATTTAATATGGGTTGCCTGGGGAGTAGAAGAATCTCTGCTCCAAGCAGTGATTCAAGGAACCAGGCTTCTTCCATCTAGTGATTCCTCAGTGCCTTAGGCCTTGGAGTCCTCTACTGGATGATCTGCATGCAGTCAGCCTACAGTGGAAGGTAGTAATCCATAGAAAAACTCAATAGACATCTCGTTAAGGATCAGACCTAGAAGTCGCATACATTACTTTTGCCCACATCTAACTGGAAAGGAGGCTGAGAAACATAATCTAACTCTGTTCTCAGAAAGAAAGAGAAACAGGATGACATGAACACATAGCATTGTCTCTGCCATACTGAAAATGAAAGGACCTTATTAATTTTAATTGATACATATAGATACATATATTTGGGAGCTATGTGTGATAATTTCATACATTTGTATAATTTGTAAAGATCAAATCAGTATAATTAGGATATTCATCACCTTAAATAGTTGTCTTTTCTTTATGCTAGAAACATTCAAATTATTCTCTTCTAGTTATTTTGTGATATACAATAGATTATTGTAACCTATATCTCTCTACTGATTATCAAACACTAGTTCTTATTTCTTCTATTATAGTGCGTATTTATACCCATTAATCAACCTCTCTTCATCCTCCCCTACCCTTCCCAGCCTCTGGGAACCACTAATCTACTCTCTTTTATAGCTCCCACATATCAATGAGAACATGTGATATTTGTGTTTCTGTGCTTGAGTTATTTCACTTAACATAATGACCTCTAGTTCCATCCATGTTGCTGCAAATGATAAAATTTCATTCTTTTTATGGCTGAATAATATCCTATTATGTATATGTGCCACATTTTCTTTATCCATTCATCTACTGATGGGTACTTAGTTGATTCCATATTTTGGTTGTTGTGAATAGTGCTGTAGTAAACACGGGAGTGCAGATATCTCTTTGATATACTGATTTCCTTTATTTTCTATATATACCCAGTAGTAGTAGTGGAATTTCTAGATCATATGATAGTTCTATTTTTAGTTTTTTGAGGGACCTTCATTCCATTTTTATAGTGGCTGTACTAGTTTACATTCCCACCAACAATATATGAGGATTCCCCTTTCTCCACATCCTCACCAGCATTCATTATTCCCTATCTTTGTTAATAAAAGCTATTTTGACCTAGGTGAGTTGATATCCCATTACGTGGGGTCTCCTTTTTAGGTGGTAGTTCATGTGATAATAGTAAAATCACCGAACTCCCCACCACTTGGAAGCTCTTGAGTACTTTCTTGAAACTCATCAGCTCTGTGAAGATGAAGCCACAGAATACCTTTGAAGAATAATTCTGAAGAAGTCTAAGAGATCTATAGGAATACAAGAATTCTTAACAATTTTTTGGATGGGTCAGAGATCCTTCTGACAATCTTTAACAAAACCAGTGGACTCTCTCTCCCCATGATAATACCCATACACAAAACATTCTACCGATAATTTCATGGAGTTTCTGAACCTTCTTAAGCCAGTCTGTACCCCACCCCCATGGTAAAGCAATTGATAACCTCATTTAAGCTACATGGCATAGTGGTTAAGAGAATGGGCATTAAACTCAGACAAACTTGTGTTAAACTAGCATTTTCTTTTTTTTCCCCCCCAACTTTTACTTTAAGTTCAGGGGTACATGTACGGGTTTATTACATAAGTAAACGTGTGTCATGGGGGTTTGTTGTGCAGATTATTTCATCACCCAGGTATTAAACCTAGTATCCATTAGTTATTTTTTCTGATCCTCTCCCTCCTCCCACCCTCCACTATCCAATAGGCCCCAGTGTGTATTGTTCCCCTCCATGTGTCTATGTGTTCCCATCATTTAGCTCTCACTTACAAATGAGAACGTGGTATTTAGTTTTCTGTTCCTGTATTAGTTTGCTAACGATAATGACCTCCAGCTCTATCCATGTCCCTGCAGAGAATGTGATGTTATTCCTTTTTATGGATTCATAGTATTCCATGGTGTATATGTACCACATTTTCTTCATACAGTCTATCAGTGATAGGCATTTAGGTTGATTCCATATCTTTGCTATTGTGAACAGTGCCGTGATGAACATACATGTGCATGTGTCTTTATAATAGAATGATTTATATTCCTTTGAGTATATACCCAGTAAGGGGACTGCTGGGTCGAATGATATTTCTGTCTTTAGGTCTTTAAGGAATCACCACACTGTCTTCCACACTGGTTGAACTAATTTACACTCCCATCAGTAGTGTATAAGCGTTCCTTTTACTCCACAACCTTGCCAACATCTGTTATTTTTTGACCTTTAATAATAGCCAATCTGACTTGTGTGAGATGGTGTTTCATTGTGGTTTTGATTTGCATTTCTCTAATGATCAGTGATGTTGAGCTTTTTTTCATATGCTTGTTGGCCACATGTATATCTTCTTTTGAGAAATGTTTGTTCATGTCCTTTGCCCACTTAATAATGGGTTTTTTTTTTCTTGTAAATTTGTTTAAGTCCCTTATAGATGCTGGATATTAGACCTTTGTCAGATTCATATTTTGCAAAAATTTTCTCCCATAGGTTGCCTATGTACTCTGTTGATAGTTTCTTTTGCTGTATAAAAGTCCATTTGTCAATTTTTGCTTTTGTTGCAATTGCTTTTGGTGTCTTCACCATGAAATCTTTGCCCATGCCTATGTCTGGAATGGTATTGCCTAGGTTTTCTTCCAGGGTTTTTATAGTTTCGGGTTTTACTTTTAAGTCTTTAATTCATCTTGAGTTAATTTTTGTATACGGTGTAACGAAGGGGTCCAGTTTCAATCTTCTGCGTATGGCTAGCCAGTTATAGTAGCACCATTTACTGAACAGAGAGTCCTTTACTCATCGCTTTAAACTAGCATTTTCTAGGTATGTAACCTGGAGTTAGTTACTCTACCTCTCTGCACTTCTATTTCCTCATCTAAAAAATTACATTAGTACAACTCCACAGGGCTGTTGTGAGGATTATATGAGAAAATCTATGTAAGGAATCCAGCACAGTACCTGGAATATCATAGTATTCTTGGCAAATGGAAATGATTATTGTTTAGTAATATTAGTCATCTTTCATGGATTTTCAGTGGTGTTTACCTGGAATTCATACATACTAGGCTCATCTAGAATTCAACATGGATCTTCAAATTTCAGCTTACTTATCACTTAAGTCTGAGAAATCACTTGTGACTTTCATTTCCCCAGCCCATCCCCCAAGGATGCTCCGATGGCACCTTGGACTTCCCCCAAACTAGTGCTTATCTAATGGCATTGTAATTGCCTGGTTATCTCTCTGTCTCCCTCTACCAGTTTCCAGGCTTTCTAAGAGCAATGCCATGTCTGTTTTATAGTCTCCTGTACTCCCATTGCCTAGGACAGTGCCTCACACATAGAGGGTGCAAAATAAATCTTGAATAAGTTAATGAGTAAACAGAAAAACATTTTTCTCAGTAAGCTTTAAGAAAAATAGTGGTTGGTGGATTTAAAAGGTCTGTCCATTCACTTTGCCTTATGGCAAAGCTGAAGTCTAAAGCTTTAAGAGGATCAGAAGGAGCTAAAGACAAGACAAATGCTAAACACTGGCGTCGTCTGTCTTTCTCTCAATCAGAAGTCTTAGTTAACTAGCCCACAAATTTATTGTTCCTTATAATGACTATGAAGCCCTTTGAAGTGCCTTTTGAGTAATCAAAAGAGACGTTCCAGTCAGCAGAATATTACTTTGAATGCTTATCATTTTTAATTTGTGTTTATGTTCTTTGGAAATTGACCTTTACTATGTAGAATGTACTATAGCATTTTACTAAACAAAATATCTGATTAAATAACTCACTATTCACTAGTCATATAATATTACAGTGAGTTTATTAGTGTTTCCTACTGGAGAAATCATGAAGCCATTGTTAACCACACAGTGAAATCATCTCAGCTGGTCATTAAGCTCTGCCTCCTTCCAACCTCTAGTGACACACAGAAATCTGTAAACCCTCCAAGTTCTAGAAGCTCCATTTAGTGGCTACACAGTGAGAGAACTTACCAGGCTTATTATGCATAAGTAACTTGGCTCTTTCTGATCCCAGAGGGTAATTAAGTGGACAGTAGTCAGATGGATTGAAGAATGGACTTTTCTGCCTAGTAGAGTTTCCATATATACCACACATATAATACCAATTTTCAGAGAATTGGAATGCACATGAACAAAGAAAAATTCTCTTTGGCTTAAAGAATATTTTTGAATCAGTTACACAATTCAGCACTCTCAGTATTGGAGATTGAGCTGACACCATATTAGGCTTAGGACTTTCCCTGGAAGTTGATTTAACCATTTATCTTTGTCTCATAAAATTAAACAGCAGATTGTGGCCAAAAAACACCCAGTATTTCAGTTTTCTTGTTGCTAGGGCTATAGATGAAGAAAATGTTATGACTGCTTTCCAAAGCTTATATTCTGAAAGATGTTTCATTTTTTATATAGAAATAATAAAAAGGTAGGTGGCCTCAACAGCTGTAATTTTCAAAAATTAAGTACAGAGATGCCTTCTGCAAACATTTGAAATTGGCATTCTACACAGCCAAAAACTCTGATCTTCACTGTTATCTAATTTGGGATTTTAGCTACTATTTGCAGGCTATTAAGCACCACATCTGGACTCTCAGTGATTACATCAGGATGCCCCTGTTCCTTCAGTATTGATCAGTAGTGTCTTTTTCCCCTCACAGGTGATAAATTTATAAGTAACTATCCAGGCTGCCCCAGCTTTAGGAAATTGTCTTCTTAAGAATTATAGTATTTATTCACTGGAGGATAATAAGACAAGGGAAGAAGTCAAATAATTTCGCCTATAATTTGCAGTGGTTTCATACAGAGTAATGCTTCACAAAGAAAAGAGCTTGCAGTTCAGATATTATATAATATCCCCTACTTTGCATGGGATGTTGTGAATAATTTTTTTACAAGATGCGCTTTATTTATGAGCAGGTCTCTCCATAGAAAGAGCTTGTTAGGGCTTAATGCTGATGAATGGAGACAGCACCATTCACACTTCCAGGTTATGGTCTGTCAGTACTTTCATTATATGCACTAATTTACAATGATTTATTTATTTTCTCCCAAATGTAAAAATGTGCTCTAAGCTAAACATGCTGTCTGGGCATCTGAGGCCGATGTTTTCCTCGGTGCAGGGGGATATTTAAATTCAGATTTAAAGTAAGGGGACTCAAGCTATTGTGTGTTTTCTTCCCGCTTCCACCTCCACCTGCCTCGCATCACTGCCTAACCTTGTGGTAATATCGGAGATCTCTATATTTTTACTTGCTTTGAAAATGAATTCTGGTTCAAAATTTTTAAACCTGGAAGTGGTTTTCTTAGTACGCCTTAAATCTTTCAATCTTTACTCATCCAGAGACTGTACCTTTGATTGTGTTTTAAGTGCTAATGAAAATGCTGTCAGTGAGCACATCAATGAACATGACCGTTGGAACAAATTATGCCCACAACATTGGTTACCAAGTTTTGGAGATCTGGGCACAACAATATCAAAATTGGAAAGTAAATTGAATCTGCAGATCTTGCTAGCCCCAGTTGGCTTTATGTGATCTGAAATCACTCACATGCCCATCTCCAAAGAATAAAGCTTAAAATATATACTGGGAATGTGTCACCTCCTTTCACTCATTCTGACAAGCAGTAATATATCTACTGAATCATCACTATCCCTGGGTTATAACAATAAGCATTATGGGAGGGGAAACCTCCCCAAATGATGGACAAATATTATTCTCTTTTTCCTGCCTGGGGTTTCCAATTTGATTTTTACCCTCAGTGAAAATTAAATACCCCTTAAACTTCACCAGCAAAGAGGTTGCAAAATTGTTGTTTGGGGAATTTATGTGTTGGTAGGTTGATTGGTTGGTAAGGGAAGGCAAATGAGAGGAAAATATGTACATATAAAATATGCCTAGGTACATTTATGAAGCACCTATCACATAGTTTCCTCAAAGCCTTTTCTACTATTTCTTTTTCAACTCCAAACATAAGTGTAACCCAATCAAAGTTAATTAAAGCTTCTCAAGGAAAAAGAAGTATGTTTGGAATTTGGACCATGATAAAAGAAGTTGCTACACAAATATATGAAAGGAAAATATTCCACAAACTGTCAGCAGAATAAGCCCTGAAGGCAAATAGTGAGCATTTAATAAGCCCAGACTTATTTCAAAGGGCACTCATCTGTGGAACTCAGCTGACATGAACAGAGAGAAAGAAGTTCACAGTGTTTAGATCTTCACAAAAAGTAAAAGTAAGAACACTGTGTAAAGTCCCAGATTATCCTCCCTGGATCATCCTAAACTTTATACTCTGATGGGATGAGAAGTGTGGTAGTCAAAGAAAAGAATTGTCCTCCCTGATATCAGCAAAGAGATGTAAAGACCTTCCCACATATACTAGTTAAGAATACATTTATTTCTCTATACCTTTTGTAACCTGCTCAAATTTTTAGAGGATCAGATCCACTAGGTTTACTACCTCCTCAGAAGAGCAACACTTCATTTTATTTTTAATATCCTTAACTGACTAAAGTTCCAGAGTATTCCTCTTAGTCTTAGTTTCAATGTCACCAGATTCTTTGTCCTTATACCCTCACAGAGCCTAGCATAGTGACAGTCACTATGATTTAGAAATCATAGTGCTTAGTAAATGATTCATGATTTCGTACATGTCGAGCACAACTCCTCTCAGCCTTTCCGTCTCCAGACTTGAGTCTTGAGTCTTGCTCTTTCAGTCTATCCCCTTAAGACAGCCAAATTTGAAATTTCATGCTCAGCAATATTTAATATATTGGTCATAGAAGGTGATTCTAAATAATAGGTCTGTCACAAACCACACCAAATTTTAAGCAATCAAGAAATTGATGTTGCCAAAACACAAAAATAACAGGCAGAAGTTCCCTCTTGGTTCATCCTCACCCAAAATGTTCTGGAGATTAAATAATTGTTCATATGCCATCATTATTAAACCTTCCCCAGTCTTAAAAGTCTTTTTATGAATCACCTTAAGGGTCCTTATGCCTCTAAAAATCATAAAGGGATTTATGGACATGGAAATCCCTTGTTTGGGCATGATGGTTTCCTTGGAGAACTCACCAAAACATAGATGACTTTAGAAGTATTCAGGGGACATTAAAATGAATTTGTAACTTTTATAGATGTTAACAATTAACACTTCATGAGGAACATCAGGATTAATCAAAGTATACCATAAAGCCAAGTCTTAATATTAACTTCCTGCCAATGAATTAGTTCATCTAAAAGCAGTTTATTAAGTTGGGTTTATAAAATGACTCTAGATGAGTTCACATTTTGACAGAAAATTCATATGTGTGTGTGTGTGTTTGTGTGTTGTTTTGTGTTAAAAGGACATGCTTGCTAGCACAGAAATTCTGACTTTAACATCTATTCAATGAGTTTCACCAAACCTAAATAAAGGGAAGTGAGGAAAAGACTAAATTGTAGACTAGTTTGAAAAATGCCATGTGGTTATTTTCAAGAGCACTGTCAAAAGCACTGAGGGAAATAGGAGTAGAGCCATATGTTCTTAAAGTGTATCTGATACTTTTTATATGTATTATTTCATATGATATAACAACCTAGGGCCGGGCCCGCTATCTCACGCCTGTAATCCCAATAGTTTGGGAGGCCAAGGCAGGTGGATCACCTGAGGTCAGTCTGAGACCAGCCTGACTAACATGGTGAAAACCTGTCTCTACTAAAAATACAAAAAATTAGCCAGGCGTGCTGGCGGGCGCCTATAATCTTAGCTACTTGGGAGACTGAGGCAGGATAATCGCTTGAACCCGGGAGGCAGAGGTTGCAGTGAGCCGAGATTGCACCATTGTACCCAGCCTGGGCAACAAGAGCAAAACTCCCTAAAAAAAAAAAAACAACAATAACAACAAAAAACAAGATATAGAGTAACCAGCTCATCCTGGTTTGTCAAGGATGGTCCTAGCTTTAAAGCTGATCTCTGCCTCAGTTACAGCCAAACCAGAGCAGTAGATCACTTTAGCTAAATAAGGCAGATGGTCCTGTCCCTATGTTACCAAAGAGGAGTCTGAAATTTGCAAATGAATGACTCAAAGTCACACATTAGTTGTAAGTGGGGTATTCAGTATTAGAACCCAAGCCTTCGAACTGCTATTATAATAAAAATTTTAAGAAACCAGGCTGTAATTAACACAGTATGTAAAAACTGTGAAAATTTTTATCAGCTTTTATCTTTTCTAGAAACTTAGCCATTCCCTTTGTGATACTATAATTTTGCTCTCCAACCCCCCTTAATAGATAATATGGAGAAAAAACTCAGCCCAGTTTATCAGAGTTATTACAAACTCCCTTTTAACAAAGTCTGAATTGATGAAAATAATTATAATGCTTTTCAAGTCAGTTATTTGCTAATGCAATCATGAAAATAAGCAGCAGCGTATGCATCAGCACCCTAAAAGAAATGTAATATACATGATCTCCCTGTCTTTTCCCACTTATCTTAAAGATGATTTTTAATTGTGGGGGCAAGCAAGTATCAAGGGGGTGGAAATGTAAAACTGGACAAAACAAAATTATTAGACCTGGCTTTATCTCTGCATGTGACGTTTTGTCATTTCTTCTCAATACACAAAGAAGTGAATGTATGCCCCAACAAACCTCTCCCATTACTGTCCTGTCTGTGCTGAGCAAAACTTAATCTATATGTCTTTAAAATGCCTTTCCATTGCTATAGCTTTTTTCAAAGTACAGAACTTAGTACAAATGTGGTTCACTAGACTACTAATGCTTATTTGCTCTTTCCCAACAGGCATCACAGTTGATAGGCATGGATTCATTTACTTTGTGGATGGGACTATGATTCGCAAAATTGATGAGAATGCTGTGATCACAACTGTAATCGGCTCAAATGGTCTGACTTCCACACAACCACTGAGCTGTGACTCAGGAATGGACATCACTCAGGTAGGCACCACTGGTTTTCAAGTGTTATCGTCATTTGGCATCATGGAAATGGATAACAATTTTCTCATGTAGAAATTAGGTAGAATGGAAGCCTGGTATATCTGTTATAACACCAGATAGCAGAAGTTTCTGTTTATGTAAGTTACTTTTTTCCTCATTAGGAAAGCTTAGCTGGGAGAAAATGGTAAGCAAAGATGGAAGTAACGTCAGGTAGAATATTGACATACAATTAAGTAAAGTCTCTCAAACTTGAATTAATCAGAAGGTAAGGCCAATCTCATTTATTGAATATTTCTAAGATATGTAATTCTATTATTTTTAAATGAAACAGCGACTGAAATTTAGAAAAATAGTGACTATGAAGGCTCTTTAGACATCTTTTTTAATGAATATATGAGCATGTTGTTATTCACGTGTATATAAATAGCCATTTCTAGGGTGTTTGGAAGTTTTCTTAAGTAAAAGCAACATCCCCTCTGAGATCTATTTTACTGTTATTTAGGAAATCTGTTTTTTGGGGTTTTGTTTTTGTTTTTGTTTTTTAAGCCAGTGAGGATAAAAGAAAATTCCATGTAGCTCTCATCTGGGTCAAAAATTCTGATTTTACCACAATTCTACAAAATCAGTATTAGACATTTAAAGAGATTATAGAGCATACAGCATAGTCCCAACATTCAGTGTCTGACTTTCTTAGTCTGCAGAAACAAGAAATGAAGGAAATAGATTAGACAGTCCTCAAACCTTCCAGCTCTAACATTCCATAAATTTGTGACCCTAATAAAGTAGATTATTAAATAATCTTTTCAAAAAAATTAAAGTGGATGTTGAGAGTTTTCAAATTGATTAGCGTATCAGAGAGGATGGTCTTGGCTGCAAGTAATAAAATACTTGTCTAAAAGTTGTTTAAACAATAAGGTTTAATTATCTCACATAAAGAGATGTCCAAAGATAGCAAAGATGCCAGCAGATTTCCTTCTTGTGTCACATTGGCCAGAATTGAATCACATGCCCATGCCTTCACCAGTCACTGGCAAAGGGGAAATGGGATTACATAGTGGATTCAGACCCTCTAGAAGTGGGTCCCCTTCCCTGAGCACATTGCTACCTGATTCTTAAACCGAAATCAGAGTTCTGTTAGCAAGGAGTAAAGGGTTGCTACTGGGGAGGCAATGAGCAGTGTCCCCCACAGTTATGATATTCCTGTTGCTTCATTTGTCGTACCACCTAAAACCTAGAAAAACAAGGTAAATGTATTAGTCCATTTTTACACTGCTGATAAAGACATATCCAAGACTGGGCAATTTACAAAAGAAAGAGGTTTATTGGACTTACAGTTCCTCATGCTGCTGATAAAGATATACCCAAAACTGGGCAATTTACAAAAGAAAGAGGTTTATTGGACTTACGGTTCCCCATGGAGGGGAGGCCTCACAATCATGGTGGAAGGCAAGGAGGAGCAAGTCATGTCTTACATGGATGGCAGCAAGCAAACAGAGAGCTTGTGCAGGGAAACTCCCATTTTTAAAACCATCATATCTCATGAGACTCATGCACTATCATGAGAACAGCTCAGGAAAGACCCGTCCCCATAATTCAATCACCTCCCACCAGGTTTCTCCCACGACATGTGGGAATTGTAGGAGTTACAATTCAAGATAAGATTTGGGTGGGGACACAGCAAAACCATATTAGTAAGTAAAAGGAACACACCCCTAAGAAAATCTTGCTTTAGTCATTGACCCTAAGATCTCCTGCCACCTCCACCCACCTTGAGCATACATCTCTATAAAACACTAGCTTATTTAGGATTTCTTCTTCTCTATGTGCCCTTGCCCTGCCCCAGAAACTCAAGAAATGTTCATATATAGTCAACTACAAAAGTGAAATGGGGAGTTGGGCCTGGAAAACTGACAAAATGAACAAACCCTTTTTAATAGAGATTTGAATGGATCAGGCTATCAAGTCCTAGAATGGTCTAACTTTCCATGATTCAAAATGCTGCAGAAGGCAAAGAAAAGGAGCATTATTTATGGCAATAAAGAAGGGTGTGAATGTATTTGTACAAAGGAGGGGGGACAGAGAAGATGCACATGTATGATTCACTTGTGGGATATTTTTAACCTAAAATAGGGCACTTAGTATTGCAATCAGTCAACTCTAAACAACTTTTCTGTTTCTGTGTAGAAAAGTTATGTTGAAAGAGAATTCTTTGTCTTAGTAGAGCAAACATATGATCATCATCACCATGAGAAGGGTTCTTTTTCACATGACACTTTCCAAACATAATTCCCACCATAAAATCTCCTCTCCCTTTTCAGGTTGGGATGTACAATGCAGACCACTGAAAAGAAGCCCTGGTAACCAGGAGACAGAAACTTTTCTCTATGGCATTTCATCCCAAGCCTCAGTTTCTCTGAAGTACCCTCTTTCCCCTTTCTTTACACAACTTTAGCTTTAGAGATATAGTAGAGTCTTTTGGAGGCAAGGGAGGTTGTGTGGTATGAGAAGGGGATGGTAGAAGCCAGCAGGATTTACCAGGAAAGAAAGCAGGTTTTATGTACAGATTATTTGGCCAGTAACTCTGCTGCTATCCACCATTTCCTGTTCTGTGCCTGAGACACACTAAAAAGTAACTCCAATTTGTCCACCCAGACTGGCTCAGAACAAGGATACTGGATTGATCAGTGTCCAGATTATCACCCTCTACCTTTATTAGAGGCCTACTTCTCATGGCCCCTTTCCCCCAGTCTGAAAGTACGTCTGCCAGTCCAAATCCCATTCTCCATCCTCCTCACACCTCACCTCTTCCATGGGAACCTTCCTTGATGGCTCTAGTCCTCACTGTTGCTTCATTCCCTTACTGGAATTTAGTATCACCATGCTTAAATGTAATTTGATCTTTGTTGGCAAACTGTGCATCCAACTGGTCTCCCACAGTAGACTGTGTGTTCCTGGAACATGCATAGGAAGGGCTCAACAGGTACAGTTAACATCTATACCTGAACCAAAAGGACATAATGGTGAAAAGAATATGAAAGAGTAGTGAGAGATGAAGCTAGAAAGGTAAGTGAGGGTGAAATGGTGAAGGTCCTTCTAAGCATAATGAAGTTTATACTGGACAATGAGGAGACAATAACAGCGTTAAGAAGGGAAATGCGGATTTCTGCATTTCCAACTGAGGTACCGGGTTCATCTCACTGGGGTGTGTCAGACAGTGGGTGCAGCCCACCCAGTGAGAGCTGAAGCAGGGCAAGGCATCACCTTACCCGGGAAATTCAAGGGGTAAGGGAATTCCCTTTCCTAGCCAAGGGAAACCATGAAACACAGCACCTGGAAAATCAGATCACTCCCACCCTAATACTGCACTATTCCAAGGGTCTTAGCAAACAGCACAGCAGGAGATTATATCCCACACCTGGCTCAGAGGGTCCCACGACGACGGGGCCTCCCTCATTGCTAGCACAGCGGTCTGAGATCTAACAGCAAGGCGGCAGCAAGGCTGGGGTAGGGGTGCCCGCCATTGCTGAGGCTTGAGTAGGTAAACAAAGCAGCCTGGAAGCTTAAACAGGGAGGAGCCCACTGCAGCTCAAGGAGGCCTGCCTGCCTCTGTAGACTCCATCTCTGGGGACAAGGCATAGCCAAACAAAAGGCAGCAGAAACCTCTGCAGATTTAAATGTCCCTGTCTGACAGCTTTGAAGAGAGTAGTGGTTCTCCCAGCACGGAGTTTGAGATCTGAGAACAGACAAACTGCCTCAAGTGTGTCCCTGATCCCTGAATAGCCTAACCAGGAGGCACCCCCCAGTAGGGACAGACTGACACCTCACACGACCGGGTACCCCCCTGAGACGAAGCTTCCAGAGGAGTGGTCAGGCAGAAACATTTGCTGTTCAGCAATATTCACTCTTCTGCAGCCTCTGCTGCTGATACCCAAGCAAACAGTGTCTGGAGTGGACTGCCAGCAAACTCCAACAGACCTGCAGCTGAGGGTCCTGACTGTTAGAAGGAAAACTAACAAACAGAAAAGATATCCACACCAAAACCCCATCTGTATGTCACCATCATCAAAGACCAAAGGTAGGTAAAACCACAAAGATGGGGAAAAAACAGAGCAGAAAAGCTGAAAATTCTAAAAATCAGAGCACCTCTCCCCCTCCAAAGGAATGCAGCTCCTTGCCAGCAATGGAACAAAACTAGACAGAGAATGACATTGACAAGCTGAGAGAAAAAGCCTTCAGATGATCAAACTTCTCCAAGCTAAAGGAGGAAGTTCGAGCCCATCACAAAGAAGCTAAAAACCTTGAAAAAAGATTAGACAAATGGCTAACTAGAATAACAAAGGTAGAGAAGTCCTTAAATGACCTGATAGAGCTGAAAACCATGGCACGAAAACTACATGACAAATGCACGAGCTTCAGTAACCAATTCGATCAACTGGAAGAAAGGGTATCAGTGATTGAAGATCAAATGAATGAAATGAAGCAAGAAGAGAAGTTTAGAGAAAACAAGAGTAAAAAGAAATGAACAAAGCCTCCAAGAAATATGGGACTATGTGAAAAGACCAAATCTACGTCTGATTGGGGTACCTGAATGTGATGGGGAGAATGGAACCAAGTTGGAAAACACTCTACAGGATATCATCCAGCAGAACTTCCCCAACCTAGTAAGGCAGGCCAACATTCAAATTCAGGAAATACAGAGAATGCCACAAAGATACTCCTCAAGAACAGCAACTCCAAGACACATAATTATCAGATTCACCAAAGTTCAAATGAAGGAAAAACTGTTAAGGGTAGCCAGAGAGAAAGGTCGGGTTACCCACAAAGGGAACCCCATCAGACTAACAGCAGATCTCTCGGCAGAAACTCTACAAGCCAGAAGAGAGTTGAGGCCAATATTCAACATTCTTAAAGAAAAGAATTTTCAACCCAGAATTTCATATCCAGCCAAACTAAGTTTCATAAGTGAAGGAGAAATA
>NW_012114699.1:720162-720595 GCF_000951035.1 Colobus angolensis palliatus | reverse complement strand
AAAATTGACACCCTAACATCACAATTAAAAGAATTAGAGAAGCAAGAGCAAACACATTCAAAAGCTAGCAAAAGGCAAGAAATAAGTTCAGAGCAGAACTGAAGGAGATAGAGAAACAAAAAACCCTTCAAAAAATCCTGCCCTTCAAAAAATGGCTTCCTGGCATCAGTGGTCTTTACATTTGGCATGTTTTTGCAATGGCTGGTACTGGTTGTTACTTTCCATGTTTAGGAGCTGGTTTTTTGAAAAGATCAACAGAATTGATAGACTGCTAGCAAGACTAATACAGAAGAAAAGAGAGAAAAATCAAATAGATGCAATAAAAAATGATAAAGGGGATATCACCATCGACCCTACAGACATACAAACTACTATCAGAACACTATAAACACCTCTACACAAATAAACTAGAAAACCTAGAAGAAATGGATAA
>NW_012114699.1:631595-717524 GCF_000951035.1 Colobus angolensis palliatus | reverse complement strand
ATAGCATTAGGAGATATACCTAATGTAAATGATGAGTTGATGGGTGCAGCACACCAACATGGCACAAGTATACATATGTAACAAACCTGCACGTTTTGCACATGTACCCTAGAACTTAAAGTATAATAAAAAAAAATTTTTTTAAAAAAGAAAGGGAGTGGTAAGAGGGGAAATCTTTGACCTGCTCCTGCTCTGGGAAAGCTTCTAATTTTTCATCATTAGCTGTGGGATATTTTTGTAAATGTTCTTTATTCTATTGAAGAAGTTTCCCTTTATTCCAAAACAAAAAAAAAGGAAATGCATTTTTAAAATAGTATTAAGCATGGAAATCAGTTTTAAGAGATCATTCTAGCTGTTGCATGAAGAACCAAGTGAAGCAAAATAACACTAAAGGCAGGGAGACCACTTAAGAGGCAGTTGAAGAAATCCAGGTATGACAAAGACAAAACATATCAATATAGAAATGATCAGCCCCTTTCCAAGGGACTTCTATAAAAATTAAGCTGTTTTCCAATGCTTTTTGGATGTTCAGCTGATATTTCTTTGGGATACAACTCTGGATGAGACTTTCCATGACACTGCTCAGCTTTATGCAGGCTACATAGGCAAGCAATATTAATGGCTGAACCTAAAATATCATAGAAAGGTAGATAGATTAGTTAAACATTGGAGCTAACATCAAAGAACTTATTGACTGACAATTTCAGAATAGAGGGAACATGTGTATGGTAGTACCATTTACTGAGCCAGAGAATACAAGAGGAAGAGAAGCAGGTTTGCATGATGGTTGGATGATGGGTTCAGTTTGGGGTACGTTGAGTGCCTGTGTGGCATCTAGATAGGGATATCTGACAGGAAATTGGATACAGGTTTAAAGCTTGAGGTCTAACTACAGATTAGAGTTGTGATTGCTATTAGTTTACACATGGCAATGGTAAATAGGGGAGTGGATGAGCTCTCTCACGGATGGTACGTAGTATAAAAAAGAGGAGAACACCAGTATTCAAGAAAAGACTGAGGAATGAGAGCCTACAAAGGAGGCTGAGAGAAGGAGACCTGGCAATTAGAAGGAAAACAATGAAGGTGTCAAAAAAGCCAAGAGAAGCAAGCTTTTCAAGAGAAAGGGAATGGTCAGTATCAAATGCTGCTTAGGGATCATGAAAAATGAGGTGCTTTTTAAAGAAGCCATTAGATTTCACAGCATTAAAGCCTCTGATAAGAGTGCCTTTGATAGAGTGCTAATTAATGAGAGTCAGATACCAGTGGCAGAGTAGGAAGTGAGGAAATGGAGAAATGGAAAATACATCACTTCTTTGAGATGTTTGGCTGGAAAGAAGAGGCTTTGGCATTGAAACAAATTAGCTCCCAGGTGTGGGAAAATCAGCACCCAGGTGTGGCACAGGTGGACTAAAGCTGGAGAACACCAAATGAAATTGATGGGTCAGTTGATAGAGAGTTTACCAGGAGAAAGCATGTCTGTGGCACAGCTTCCTAGATGCTCAGCCATTATGACCAGAGCTTCCCATCTGTTTAGACAAGTGTGACAGATTGGCAACCGATGTTTCCCATGACTGTACTTAAGAACATGGGCCATCTTCAGCTAGAGAGAAGAAAGCTGAGCAGGGAGCTTCATAACACCCACCAAGAGCAAAGCCCTAGTTGTTTATAGTAGTACTTACAGTGATCCAGCTGAGCTTACACAGTGCTCAGTTTCATATTTCAGTAAATCAAAATATATTGATGGGTGAGGGCACAGACAAATGTCTAAATGAGAGTGCATTGTTTCTGCTGACAGGAATGGACGGGAGAGAAAATAGAGGCCTATGCTGCAACATGAAGATTTGAATCAGACCTTAAGAAAAGCTTACTGTTTCTAACACTATGTGGCAGCATCATATATTACAAAAAAAAATTTGTGGAGTTCCCACCTTTTGAAACTTTTCAAGCAAATATTGGATAGCAATAATCTATGAATGCTTGACATACAGGCCTCTCTGGAGCCAGGAAAATGGACCAACTGTTTTCTCAAAGTTCCTTCCAACTCAACAAAGGTGTCTCCACAGAAATACAACCAAATATCTAAAGTTTCTTGTTACCTTTCCAGCATTCCAGCATTTCAAAACCAAAAGATCTCCAACAAAGAAAGGCCCATCTATGCTAGTATAGTACCTATGGAGGTTAGAAAGTGATGTGAGAGAATGGTCCTCTTCATCTTACTTGCCTTCATCTTCTGCACTTTTCTGTGGCAAACCTAAGCCCAAAGAAGAATCAGTTTTCAGGGCTTGTCCTAATCTTTAGCAAATCATTAAGTCCTATAGTAAGTCTAAGAATAACTGCTACCACTTATAGAGAGCTCATTATGTGCCAGGAACTATGCTAAGAATCTAATTTACACTCTTCCATTTTATCTACACAACCCAACCACCCTTGAGAGGTAGGTATTATTATCCCCATCTGCCAGAGGAGAAAACTGTTAGTCAGAAGGATTATATATTGTGCTATGACCATAGAGTTATTGAGTGATATAACTAAGATTTTGGCACAAACGTTCTGAACCCAAGTGTGCATTTTTCCAGCCTCTGGAGATGACCAAATATCATTGTATTTAGCTGAGTGACAAATGCCACTTGGTTGAAGAATACGCTGTTTATTCACAGAATGTGTGTTTAGTGGCAGTTAGGAAAGAGTTTAATAAAACCTAGTCGTCTCAGGAAATGAAATTTGCTTTGACAATAAAATCATCCATTTGTTCAAAATCAATATCTTTTTTTGATTTACTGAAATCTGAAACTGAACTCTCAGTACAAACTCTGAAGCATAACTGCCCTTTGTAAGCTATAAGCAACCAGGCCTTTCACTTCAGGAGATGAGTTGATTATCAAGAGACTGGGTGCTTTATTTCTGTTGCTGCTTTTGAATCATCCTGCTCTGGTAACTCACTTCCATCTGATGCCTGACTAGAATGGAATTGGGAGTTAGAGCAAATTTCTTGATGGGATAGCAAGTTATGCCTTGGAGCCAGCCTAATGCTTTTCCCAAAGTCAGCCCGATAGGAGATACACAAGCAAGATGGACCTTTTGCATGCATAGGAAATCCTGTTGACCTACTGCCCATAAGGCACACACTTTGAGCTGTTTGTCTAGAGCATCCAGATACACAGCCAGTGCTTCGTAAGTGCTTACTGGATGATTTGTATGTTTCTCACTGGTTTCCAATAGCACCCATTTGTCAGATGAGTATAACGAGGTAGGGGAAGCATCATCCATAGTTGCGCAGGAAGGAAGGTAACATTCTTTGGAGGAGCAAACTTTGTACTCATATATTCCATCTATTGAACTAGTCCACTAGGAATCTTACTCTTCTCAGTCATTTGATGCCTGACTTTTCTCCAGAATATTCTGACCATGTAGCAACAATCCAACCTATTTTCAAATGCTTCTTGTGATAAGGAATTTACTACCTCCCCCAGGCAACACATTCCATCTTTGAATGCCTCTGACGACAAGCTCTTCTTGGATCCCTTTAACTTTTTGTCTTCCTTTAACTTTCACCATCCAGTCTTACTAGTGAATCAAGCACTATACTGGGTATGTTTATATATGTTATCTTATTTAATCCTCATGACAGTCCTTCAATATAGGTATTATGTTCCCCTGTTTTTTTTTGTTTTTGAGACGGAGTCTTGCTCTGTCGCCCAGGCTGGAGTTCAGTGGCGCGATCTCGGCTCACTACAAGCTCCGCCTCCCGGATTCCCGCCATTCTCCTGCCTCAGCCTCCCGAGTAGCTGGGACTACAGGCGCCCGCCACCTCGCCCGGCTAATTTTTTGTATTTTTAGTAGAGACGGGGTTTCACCATGTTAGCCAGGATGGTCTCGATCTCCTGACCTCGTGATCCGCCCATCTCGGCCTCCCAAAGTGCTGGGATTACAGGCTTGAGCCACCGCGCCCGGCCCCCCTGTTTTTAATACATATGGAAAACAAGATTCAGAAGAATTGAGTAACTTGGTCAAGGTCACACAACCAATAAGTGGCAGAGTTGGAATTTGAACCTGGTCAACCTGATGCCAAAGCCCACATTATTTTCACC
This sequence comes from Colobus angolensis palliatus, assembly GCF_000951035.1. NCBI lineage: Eukaryota > Metazoa > Chordata > Mammalia > Primates > Cercopithecidae > Colobus > Colobus angolensis. The sequence goes on along the minus strand of NW_012114699.1, from coordinate 713,436 downwards.
AAACTACATTAAACTGCCTCCTCCACATGACAGCCCTCTTAGTACAAGAAAACAACTCTTTCATGCCTCTTAAGTCACATTCACACTTCATTTAACTATACTTCATTTTACATGGTTTTGAGTTCCTTCACCATTCTTCCAGGATGGAAGACACGATGGCTTCCAGAATGAATAAAATAATCCATATGTGCTCTGAGTACTCAGAGGTAGAATGGGAACTGTCACAACTCCCTTTCTATATTGTTTCTTTTCCTTTTGCCCATTGATTGTTAAAAAAAAAAAAAAAAAAACTTTAGCCACAGAACATTTACTTCAAACAAATCAGTCTCAATTTATAAAATAGAAGCAAACAGCAGATTCAAACAAGAGGTGGTGTCCCAGAACCTTCTTTATTCAAGCTTACTTCCATGCAGTGGTAGCTTGCATGGTGACCTCAAAGGCACTTTTGCAAAATGATAAAGAAATAAAGGGCATAGATTAGAAAACTACAGCTAAAGTTGACTGGGATTTTTTCACAGCTATATCACAGATTTGACATATGATGTGATGTGATTACAGAAAACTAAAAATTCACATCTCTCATGCCCATCTCTTCATCTTATGCTTGCACTATTAGTGATGTACAACATACTGCTGGGTCCTACCTTATTCTCTATTCAATTCCATGTTGTCTGAGTTAGTCCAATTCTTTATATTCTTCTGCTATCATCTAATATTTTCACTATCCTTCCCAGCCTTGTGTCGCCTAAGTATTTGATGAATGCTTTCTATGCCTTCATCCATTATAAAATTGATGGATAGGTAGATGCAATTGTGGCACCAGTAGACTAGTTATCTGTTAGGTTATGAATCCATGTGTTTGAACTCTCACCTATTCGTTGTGATTCCTCATAATACATTGGGAAGGCCTATGACCAGCTTTTTAAAAAGGTAAAACATAATTTTAAAAATCAAAGTGTATCATGTGTAATGAGGGTGAGTATTGTTTAATAATATTTTTATTTCGACTGGATAATGGTATAAAATATAGTTCTTAGTGAGTGTCGCAGTCAAAACAAGTTTGAAATCCACTCTCTTCACTGATATTTTCCCCAACTTATCCATAAAGGTATCATGAGAAACCTTACCAGGTTGATAACTCTGTTTAAAAGGAAATAAGAGCCACTTGAAAAAATTTGTTTCTAGTCGCAGTATCTGTAAACATCATTTCCTCATCTAAGAGCTAAAAATACAATTGTTTAATAATACAATTGAAGATCTTTTCTTTTTTTTTTTTTTTTTTTTGGAGACAGAGTCTCGCTGTCACCCAGGCTGGAGTACAGTGGCCAGATCTCAGCTCACTGCAAGCTCCTCCTCCCGGGTTCACGCCATTCTCCTGCCTCAGCCTCCCGAGTAGCTGGAACTACAGGCGCCCGCCACCACGCCCGGCTAGTTTTTTTTTTTTTTTAGTAGAGACGGGGTTTCACCGTGTTAGCCAGGATGGTCTCGATCTCCTGACCTCGTGATCCGCCCATCTCGGCCTCCCAAAGTGCTGGGATTACAGGCTTGAGCCACCGCGCCCGGCCCCGAAGATCTTTTGAAAATCAACATAAAGCTCCCTCCTTGCAGGTTGTGGGGCACATTTCTGATTCGTATTGAAGTCAGAACTAGATTTAACCATCTCTAGTCTTCTAGTGCCCACCATTTCTCAATAATCACACAAAAAGTTCTAAACCCAATTTGCATGTTCTAAGGAGTGATTCTTCCTAGCTAGAAAACTTGAACTCAGTTAAAGAATTTAGATGCTCTTTTACAATCCCTTCATCCATTTTGGGCTTTGGTAACTCTGAATCAATATTGTCTGTGGTCATTCTCCTTAACAGAGAAAACAAAACCTTCCCCTCTCTCTCATCCATCAGTATTATACTACTTGCCCCAAGCAGCAGACCTCTGCCTTCCTTGGTTGTCCTCTGCTCTCTACATAACTGAAAAAACAACTTTCTCTTGTCCTTAGATTTTTTTGCAAGCTTCAGATAAAATAACCACAGCTCTATAGAAGGGGTAATATGCAGCCTCCTCTTCAAAATCTACATGTCAATTTAATTTTATACAAGTGGGTTCAGCATTTTCTGTTGTTTTAAATACACACACATATATATATATAGTCATCCAGGCATGAAAAGTTACAGCAATCTGGGTGGAAAAAAAAGAAAACAAAACAATAGTTTTAAAGTAGAAAAGGGCTAGGCACGGTTGCTTATGCCTGTAATCCCAATACTTTCAGAGGCTGAAGTGGGAGGATCGCTTGAGCCTCAGGAGTTCAAGACCAGTCTGGGCAACATGGCAAAACCCCCGTCTCTACAAAAAATACAAACATTAGTTGGGCATGGTGGTGCATGCCTGTAGTCGCAGCTACTCGGGAGGCTAAGGTGGGAGGATCACCTTAACCCAGGGACAAGGCTGCAGTGGGCTGTGATTGTGCCACTGCACTCCAGCCTGGATGACAGAGTGAAACAATGTCTCAAAAAAAGATTATTTAACAAAAAGGCACCTTCTTTTCCCCTTCTTAAACTCTTGCCTAACGTCTGTCATTGTCTTTCCCTCTCTCGCTTGCCAACCCTTTCATGTTTACAGAATGTCCTTCATCATCCTGAGTGATACTGATACAGATGATACTGAAACTCAACTTCTTCATGGGTTACTTGCTTTTCTTTGTGCACTTCCATCACTCTCCCATGTGCACACTGAAAGAGAACAGAATTAGATCTTTCAAATGAAGGCCATTATAAGTGAAATTCCCTGCAGGGACAGACTTGTGAGTTTTGTGAAGCTCTGTAGGGAATCAAGAAAATCTGAATTATAATAAGTTTGCTGAATAAAGGGATCTCCCAGGGGAAAAAGAAAAGAAAGTTTATTTTAAAAGTTCTTGCCACCAAAGATGAAAATCTCACCACCTCCACCCCTACCACACCCTCTCAGTGTTTCCATGACTATGGAACTTATCTCACTGTCAAAGCAAAGAAAAGGTCTCTGGCCACACTCCAGATAATTCAGACATAAGGACATGTGGTAGAAGGAAAGAGTGAGTTGCAGGTAAACAGCAAGACAGGGAAGATGAAAGCTAGATATCTGAAATATTTGAAAACACATTTCTCAAGGGCCAGTAATACCAGTGTGCAGTAGGCACAAATAGGTGGGAGAAAAAGAGAGGTGAAAAAAGGATAAGAGAAGATTAGAGAGTGGACAGAAGATCAAACAGCAAATTAATGAGGCCCAGGGAGTAGTAGAATAGAACCAAAAAAGTTATTTGGTGGCCCTTATGCCAAACGTTTACTCTGTCCTAATTGGTCATGGTTAGTTTAACTAATTGAATCAACCATTTTCATAGTAACTATCAACTAATAGATTAGATGGCATTAAAAGCCATACCAACCAAACCTTCAGTGTATTTTCCCATTTTCTTTCACTGTTCTCATGCCTAGACCACAACAATAGAGCAGCAATTTTAACTGCTCAGAAATTGGCTATTGCAGGAGTCCAAACATAAGCATCCTAAATCAGCAATGTTCTGTTCTATTTGTTTGAGCCACATGCACTCAGTCAAACCACGAGTCACAGCCAATTCCTCCTGCTAATCCAAAGACTCATATTATAAATGCAGAAATGGGAGAGCTGGGGGAAGTGTTAGTTCCTACAAGATAAAGAGGGAGCTCAATCTATATCAACCATAGCAGGAAGGCATTGTTAACTTAGCCACACTCTTCTCAAAGACCTCAATATGTCAATTACCTTAAATGTGAAAGTATTTAAATCAGAAAGTGATGACTACTGAATAAAAATGAGCAAACTTTCTACCAGGCATGTTTATAAGCCTGGAACAATTATTCATATTTCTTCAGGAGTACAGAGGCATGTTTTACCAAAGTTCTCTGGACAATTGACTAATTCACCTATTTTCCTTTGACTAAGTCAATAGTGTTCTAGTAGAAGGAGCATAGACAATCCTGGGTGTGAGTCCATATTCTGCCATTTATTTGCAGTGAGACCTCAGACAAGTTAATTAAGGTCTCTGAGCCTGAGTTTCTCCACCACTAAAAAGTGGGATAAAAACATGTAATGTCTCCTAAGGAGGTCACGTCAGTTAAATGAGAAAACACATATGAAGGAAGTTTCTTTTTTGAAAGGCACTTGCAACTATAAATTGTTGGAGCTGATCAGAACTGAAAAAAGAGACCATATGGCATTACATGTAACCTTGGCTTTTATATGTACATTTGCCACGTCAGTTAGGTAGGCATGTGGAAGGAAAGTGGCACAAACTTCAGTCTACATAGCAATCAAATTATGCTGTTACAGAGCATGAGATGTCAGGAAGAGTTGTTTAGACTCTGATTTGACAACAGCACCAAAAGTCATTTTTTAAGGCTTTTTTCGGAGTCCCTAGTAGCTCTCCACATTATTACTCACCTGTAAATGAGAGAGCCGTTAGAGTTTATGGCTGAAAATCACATAATAATGCTAAATAAATACTATTTGTAGTTACCAGGTCTATATTTTAGAAAAATAACATTTCGTTCTGAATCATTCTGCTCTGTTCTGAAAGATGGTAATACAGAAAAAAAATGTTAAATCATTTTTGTCTATTTTGTGACCCAAATGAAGGTTCTCTATGATTTTGGATTCAGTACTAGATGTAAAAAACTGACACGAGAATTTTGGAGCTGGTTAATTATTCCTCCTTATGAAGGCTAATTAAATAAATGACCCAATTGTTGATTAAGTGGCCTCTCTTTTTTAATGTGAAAGCACTTGGAAAAGTATGAAGTGCTTTACAAATAAAAGAGATGATGTAACATGTTAATTGGCATCTTCATGACATATTTTCTGGTGATTCATCATACACTTGCTAAAATGGGAGGACATGAGAACCAAATAAGTCTGCAAGGTGGTTTTTCTGATTTTGTAATATCTGTGGTTGTCAGTCTCTAATTCAAATGCATTTTTGCATAATGTTATTTATTGCTTATGCAGCCTAGACCTACTCTGTCAAACGCAGAAAAACACCTTCTGGAACTGCAGAGGAGAGCCAAACCTTTCTCTAATCCTTTAATAGAGGATGCAAGAGATAAAATCAGGCCTTTAGGGTAGACTGTTCTTTGTAATTATACCAATATGTAAAGTCAGTAAAGCTCAATGGTATGGGAATATAGACTGCCTGGGTTTAAATCCTGGATCCACCACTTGCTAGGTGTGTGCCCCTGGGAAAAAATTTTGTATCTGTAAACGGGGGTGATAATGTTACTTTCCCCATAGGGAGCTTGTGAGAATTCAATTAGGTAATATGCATAAATCACTTAGCAAAGTGTTTGGCTCATAAGTGTTCAGTAGATTATTATTTTATCATTGTTGTTATTACTATTACTAGTAATAGTAGTAGTAGTAGTATTTGACCTTCTACTCACAAAAGAGAATTGAACTGATAGCTTACAAAACTAGAATAAAAAGGACCAAGAAGAAGTTTAGAACTGATAGAGAAATTGTATAATCTTCCCTTCTGTCCTTTTCACATAAGTGTACCTTTTACAGAGAGGCATATATCGATCTGTAGGTGAGTGTGATGGGCTCTAGCAAACATATGTTCCAGAGACTGATCTTAACCTGCTGTGACCTTCACAGAATGTTTTGTCTCCCTAATGCTGATGTGAAGCTCTATCTAGATCACTTAATAAATGTTCACTATAGTCATTGAATGGTGCCCCAAATATTTCATTTTCTTTCTACTTTCACATAGTGTTGTGATGACTATGGAGCTGAGACTGGAATGTAGTATGAGTTTTATACATCTGTGAATGTAAGATTTGAGATCATCCTCCATCTCTTTGAAATCAAGAAGTAAAAAAGCAGCTCATTCAGTGGGTGGCCTGCAGCCATTCCAAGTGGGTCAATTTAACACACACACACACACAAATAAATATTAGAGTAGATAGGAAAGAAGACAGAGTTTATCTAGGTCACTATGAAGAATAGGACTTTCCCAGGACAAAACAAAAAGGCTCCCAGCTAAGTGGGAAATCAAAAGGAAAGAAGCTGATACATCATAAGAAGAAAGCAGTGTCCTAGGATTTTTGAAGCAAGTTTGGTCATGAATTTTTTCTTCTGACTAATGACTTCTGTTTTTATCAAGATATTCATGTTTCCAACACATCTATCAGTTTTCTTAAGTCTATTATATAAGAAAACAAATTTAACAAAATGATAAACTGGGAGAAACAATGCAATGAGATTATCCACAGAGTTCATGTAAATATTGTATCCTTTCTCCAAATTTATTTAAACCTTTTTTTAACTGCGTTTTTCAGGCCTGCATCTCTTAGGTAAAATCACAATATAATAACCTGTTATCAGAGATATTTCCATTGCTCCCTCCAAAGTGACAGCTCAGGTTGTTTATGTAAGTAGAGAACAGCAGGCCAACATCTTCAGCTCCAGCATATCCAAATTCTGCTGAAATGTCTGCACACAAGCAAATAGCCAGAGTTGTCAGGGGCCTTAAAATAAAAGTCAAGTACCGTGCTCAATGCTATATCGAAAACATAATTTATCACATAAATAAAACTCCCTCAGCAGTGTCCTCTTTCCACACAAAGGACAATGGCACGTTAGCTCTTATTAAAACTATTAAGCACCAGAGGAAAAGCATCTTCCAAGTTCAGGGCAAGTCACAAGATGCAAGGCTTGCAAACCTGCTTTTGAACCACTCAGTCTTCCACACATTTTGCTCAGCAGGTGCCATGACCTGAGGTGAACCTGAAGCTCTCTAAGATACAGAAGTATCTAAGATACAGAAGACCGACAATAGTGTGTTGCTGTTCCTCTAACCTTGTATGTGGGTTAATGTTGTGAATACTAGTCAAGATGCAGTCAGAGGCCGGGTGCAGTGGCTCAAGCCTGTAATCCCACCACTTTCGGAGGCCAAGGCGGGAGGATCACCTGATGCCAGAAGTTTGAGAAGTAAATTCAGTGGTTAGTGTCTTCGGGTGTTAGGGATAACATCCTGTGCTGAGTCCCAATGCAAGCCAATTGGCCTAACTAAATTTCAGACTACACTGTACCTTTAAAACTACTCCAACTCCCTATTAATTATGAGAGGATAAAGTGCACAAGTCAGTGCCAACCCCTCTTTATCAAATGGAAATACAACTCAAAGAGAAAGTTATTTGGCTGTCAGCAGGAATGCCATCTTTTCATGCAAAAGTTGGTGTGTTTGGAAAAGTAAACATGGGGATATATAAAAAGTTACCAAGAGGCTCCACCTGTTGAAATGTGTTTATCTTGAGATACATAACAAAGAGCAGGGGTTCATTTGGTGCATCTCAAAACACACTTCCAACTCCAAATCAATGAGAAGAGGATTCTGAAGGAGTAATTGCAATGTCTGACAAGAAAACTAGCAAGAGTGAATATAAAAGAAATTTAATAGTAAATATATAATGTATTACTGTTAACAATTGAGCACATAGGAAATGTTGTCACGGGGCAACTTCATGAACCATTTGGTCCAGAATTGTGTCTCCAAATAACATATGGGAGAGTCACGTGATCCACCATGAAATCATTCTCAAAAATTGCAAGAATGAGAAGTTTCTAGAGAATAATGACATAAACATGGCATTTCCAGAGTCAGAGAAGCTCTGGATAAAATCATTCACAACCAACTTTATAACATGCAAGCACAGTAGATTTCTGGACTTTCATAGCAACTTAAGTACCTATATAGTTAGGAAGTGCCTAGGCCAGTAAATATGTAAGGGAACTATTTGACTAATAAGTTCTCTGGGGCCAAAATGGTCCTTGCTACTTCCTGTTCACCTTTACTAGTTTTCTGTTACCACTGACCCACAATAGTGTATTGCTGTTCCTCTATCCTTGTACGTGGATTAATGTTGAGAATGTTAGTCAAGATGCAGTCAGAGGCTGGGCGCAGTGGCTCATGCCTGTAATCCCAGCACTTTGGGAGGCCAAGGTGGGCAGATCATTTGAGGTCAGGAGTTTGAAACCAACCTGGCCAACATGGTGAAACCCCATCTTTTCTAAAAAAAAAAAAAAAAAAAAAAAAGACACAGTCAGAAAAACAGAAAGTATATTCATTATTTTAACAGAGACGATTTAATATAGAGAATGTGATGCACAGATGTTACAGGGTGGGAAAAAAATGAGAGATAGTATCTTTAGGAAGTGGCCACCATATCTCTGGAGAAACAAAGGGAAGAGGTTGGGGTTGTCAGAACCTAGAAAGTTGGAGAATTTGCTCCATGGAGGTAGGACCTAGTCCTCTGAGAATAAGATGCCAACTGGCCCCATCTCTATTAAAAATACAAAAAATTAACCAGGCGAGGTGGCAAGCCCCTGTAGTCCCAGCTACTCTGGAGGCTGAGGCAGGAGAATGGCGTGAACCTGGGAGGCGGAGCTTGCAGTGAGCCGGGATCACGCCACTGCACTCCAGCCTGGGCAACAGAGAGAGACTCCATCTCAAAAAAAAAAAAAAAAAAAAAAAAAAAGAAGAAGAAGAAGATGCCAGCCGGTTGCTTCTGGTGCCTCTGAGGCAGCATAATGAGACTGATTCTCAGAGTAGGGAAAGGAGCTGGAAGCGCAGCCAGGTACTGCTTCCAGGATGAAGGGGTACTGTTGAGATGACACTGACAGGAACAGAAAGCAAGCAGGAAAGATCAAGTCCCTTCTCCTTCCTTTAGCTTCTTAGAATCTCTTTATTTTCCATATTGTCAGGACCTATCAGAAATCTAGCTGGCAAAAGAAAAATGTAGATTGCTGAGTCCCAACCCCAGCATCACAAAGCAGCATCTTTAAACGGGTGAGTTAGGAGCTGTGAGACAATAGCTTAATAACTAGCACACTGTGCAATGAGGTGTTAGATTTTCATGTCATTGTTGCTACTGGAGTCACTCAGATATGCTTATAGTTTAGATGAAACATTAATTAGAGTGGACTTTTTTTATCACGGAGGATTTCATCATTACTGAATCTGTAACAGCCTGTTATTGGGAGACCTCAGCCAGACTTGCTGTTTGTGAGAGTGATTTTGCCTCCCCTTTCATTGAAGCTCAGGTCCTCACTATTCATCACCATTTTTTGCCTTTGTTCAGGCTTAAGTCTGTAGCCCGCATGCTTCCTTAAATGATTCTGTACACATGGTAAGTGGTCAGGTGGCCAATCTCCAGAGTTCTAGAAGCATGAAGCTTGATCTGGGCCATCTGTTGAGTGAGTGCAGTTTTGTATTACACACAGGGAAGTGGTGGGCAAAACCCGGAAGCACACTGGAGGCCTAATGAAAATATGACCAGTTAAATCGTCCCTCTAAATGTTCATTAGGCCATCTGCTTTTATTAGTGTCCTTATCATTTGGAAACATTACAGAGTTAAGATGAGAGAGACAATCTGTGGAATTCTAGTATAACTTGAAATGAATTTTTGAGTAGAACAATCATGAGTTGTGATGTTTACCTTACCATTCAGAGCCCAGCCCACTTATATCTTAACATATCCATGGTGAAAATTTTTAATAGTTTCTTCCTGAAATATTATAACAGAAAGAAGGGTTAGCAGTAGCTACAGAAATGAAAACATAATCTCATAGTGGCTGATCAATGAAATCAGACCATTTCATAAAAGCCGTGCAGTCATACTTCTGGCCTGTAAATTGCTTTAGGTGCCAAAGGGAATTGGAACCTTGGTCTCTCCTGTCAAGCCAATACTATAATATTAACAACCTGCAACAGACAAGTTTCTGCAACTTCTCAGCAGAAACAAATTGCAGAATGATTCCAGGGGCTTCTTTATAAGTCTCTGGCTCCTATGCAAGCAGAGCCTTGGATCTCAAGAGGACAAGAGTCTCACTTCCTACTGTGTTAAGACCAGCAGAGGTCCTGTCCTTGCTCTGAATTATCTCAGACTTTATGGGCTCATCACACAGCCTCAAATTTGATTTGTTATTACCTGGAACTGTACTCTGGTTGCCTCTCCTTCTGTATGTGTATCCCCCACAGTGCTAGATATACAGTAGATATTTAATGAATTCATGTAAAAATTAAATTAAAATAGAGACTCAAAAGAAAAGAAAAGCATAGTAACGTTTTCGTATTCCTCTCCCCACCCCCAGAAGGGCTGAGAGGGTTAAGTTCTTTAGCTGTAATGATAAAACCCGAGAAACAGAGACACAAATAGTAAATCGGCAAGTAGCATCATGTAAGTAGCATCATGTACAATATGTTCTCCTTACAATAACAATCAAATTTACAAACAAATTAGCTGTGGAGTCTGAAGGACATTCTGTAGTTTTCACACTGGGCCTTCATCTCCTGCTGATAGATGACTTTGACTGTAAATTGAAAACTGGAAGTGGTTAAACATTCTGTGTATTCACAAGTGCCATTTCCAAAATTGAGGCTTCAGAGAGGAGATGCAAGAAAGGGTCGACGGAAACTCAGAGCAATTATGCCTGTTATTAAGATGAGGTAGTGGCAATTACACAGCAGACTCATAGAGAGTGTGTACGTGCTGATTGTTCTGAGGCAGCCTGTAAGAACAAACTTTTATGGGACCCATCAGGCATTGGGTCTCTAGAGGAAGTGAAGATTTTCAGCCACTCACAGTAAGCTTTTGGACAGGACTTATGGCCCCAGGAACTATCTTAGGAGGGATACATGCTTTTTTCTTAATGAGCTTCAAGGAAACCCTTATATAATAGAGTGGTGTCTTTCACTGTTTCCTTCCTCTAGGATAACCATTCTCAAGCATTTTGGTGTCAGGACCCCTTTGCATTTCTAAAAATCATTGGGGGCCCCAACGAGTTATTCTTTTGTTGGTTTTATCATATGAATATTTACCTTATTAGAAAATAAAAGTGTGAATTTTTTAAAACTGAAGATACAGTAGCCTGAGGTAGCCTCTGGAAAGCTCCACTGTACACACATGATAAAGTACAAAATGCACATAATATTATTCAAAAAATAGTTTTGGCCTCATGGACTTTCTGAAAGAGCCTTGGGGACTCCCAGACTCCCCAGACCAAAATGGAAATGCCATCTTTCCTAAATTCTAAGACACCATGGACTATAAGACATAACATCAATTTGATATCTTTGGATAATGAGGAGAAATACTCCATCAAACATACACATGGACTATAAGATACATCATCACTTCAGAAAAGTTAAAATATGGAGGCAGTGGGAAATGCATTTCTTAAAATTGAGGTATTTATGGCAACTTACACTAACCTCAGTGGGTCTCTGGAAACCCAGATTTACTGACACAAACATGTTGATGAGAAATAGTTTTTCTTACAGTCTGTTTGCAAGTTACAATTTTTTAAAATGCTTTCCAGGACTGAAAACATTACTGTCAATGAAGCACTAATGTTTTAATTCAACAAACGTTTGCCAACTTAATGCCAGATACTGGGAACACAAAAATGAGAGTTCTCATCTTTGCCGTTGAAAACTCATAGGCCTGCTAGAGACCATAGGAAGACAAACAAGTATTTTAGGATAAGAGAGAAGTACTGGATCTAAATGAGTGAGTCATGGAGCTGGAAGAACTTGAAGTACCCAAAGATGGAGGCCTAGGTATTCAAGAATGTTTGAGGTTAATCACTAGATTTAAGCAATTAGTCATCCTCTTAACAAAGGGCTGCCCTAGTGGACTTTGCTACATGCGTCAGTCTCTTTCAGGCTTAATTTATTTCAATTTAGTTTAATTTAATTTTCCAAACATAGGTGATTCATCCAGAGATGTAAAACTAGAAATCTGTCAGACCAGTTTGAATGTAAGGTTGTAGTGAGTAACTCCAGTCAAGACCAAAGCCTAACAGAGCACTGTCTTCCCTGTGATTAGATTCAACCAAGAATAACAGAAAACCCTAACATCACAGTGATGTAAGCAAGAAAGCAGCCAGGCTAGATGTGTGGTTTAGGGCTGAGATGGCAGCTCCACAGTGTCATCTGGGTTCCAGGTTTCTGTATTTTTGCCTTGCCACTCTAACACATAACTTCCATTTTCAAGGCCACCTCATGGTTCACATCTGCTAGAACTCTCACTGGTATATCCACGTTGCAGAATGGAAGAAAGGGCAAGAGGAGCTTCCTTCCAGTTGAGTCAGCTCTCCTTAAACAGCCTTTTTAAGTATCTTTTTGTAAGTGTGGGTGCTTGCACACTTCCTCTTACATATTATTACCTGGAACTTCATATGACTACAGATAATTGCAAATAAGGCTGGAATGTCTTCTATTCTAAACAACAATGTACTCAGATTCAAAAACAGAGTTGGCTGGGTATGGTGGCTCATGCCTGTAATCCCAGCACTTTGGAGGCCGAGGTGGGTGGATCACCTGAGGTCAGGAGTTCAAGACCAGTCTGGCCAACATGGCAAAACCCCATCTCTACTAAAAATACAAAATAAATAAATAAATAAATAACCAGTCGTGGTGGTGTATACCTGTAGTCCCAGCTACTCAGGAGGCTGAGGCAGGAGAATTGCTTGAATCTGGGAGGCAGAGGTTGCAGTGAGCTGAGATCATGCCACTGCACACCAGCCTGGGCTACAGAGCAAGACTCTGTCTCAAACAAACAAACAAAAAACTGGGAATGTAATCAGGAGGAAAGAGTGAATGTAAGATAGAATAGGCCTAGAACTAGCGGTCTCTGCCACAGGAATTTTAGGAACCACAAATTTAACATTTTGTTTTGACCCTGATATTGTCTGAGCTTCTTCAAATTTATAAATAGGAGAGAAAATCCATCTAGATAAAGCTTAGTTTTTTATAGTTAGAAAACATGATGACACCTAAAAGAGTGATGGCCCTTATTGGTCTTGCTTGCAAAAAGTGGAAGTTATTAGAAGATGAAATATACTAGGACTACTTTGGAAGTTTTGCTTTTGTTTGTTTGGTTTTGTTTTGCTTTGTTTTCCCCACTTCCAAAATGTTTTAGGAACATCGGGGTAGATGCAATTTAATCTATATCCTCTGCAGTAGAATAATTCTCAAGATCAGCCAAATTGTTACTCTTGATTAGATTGATTCTAGCTATTCATTTGCAATGAATAATGCAACTTAAGTGTCAGTTATTCTAATTGGGAAGCCATGGAAACAGACCATGCCAATGAATTTGACCAAAGGTTGAGAGGTTCTTCAAACTCTCCAGCCATTATGCAGAGAGATACTGCGTGTGTATCTAAGATACTAAGAGTGTGTATCTAAGATAATAGGAAATAATTTGCCCTGTTGACAAGGCCATGTAATCTTGGTGTATTTCATCTTCTAATAATTTCCACTTTTTAAAAGCAAGATCAATAAAGGCCATCACTCTCAAAGGTGTCATCATGCTTTCCAAGTGCAAAAAACCAAACTTTCTCCAGATGGCTTTTTCCCTCTTTTATAAATTTGAAGAAGCTCAGACAGTATCAGTGTCAAGAAATGAGAAGGCCATTTGAAAACTGACAACAAGTGATGCTAACAATCTGGAGTTGTCAGCTTTTAGAAGTACGGAAAAATTTAACATGGAGCTGGCAGAACACCTGGCAGAGAGCACGCAGTCCCGTCACTGTATCTTCCCCAGGGCTGGCATACTACAGAAGAGATAATCATACACTTCCTGGAAATTCCTACTGAAGAGGACTCACAGATCAAAATCAAACAGAGTCATTTTTTAAATGAGCCACAAGGCTCCCAATGCAGCAAAGGAGGGATATTAGAAGTGTCATGTTTGAAACAGGGGGGGAAGAACCTTTTGGAAAACAACTGGTTTCTTCAGCACACTTGAACTTTGGGAAAAGAAATTATTAGCACTTGGTGACAATTGTAAAATATAGTAACAGTCATGATATGTTTTTGAGGCGCTTACATAAATGTTAACTTCTTAAAATGAATAAACTGGAACAGAAATAGTCTACTGCTCTATGTCACTAACAACCCCTTGTACATACTGGAAGATGAAGAAATGAAGTCAGCAAAAGACCATAAACATTATGAGGGGAGGAATCCAGTCTGTCCTGACTGAAGTTGGCTCCTTAGTGCCTAGCATGGTGCCTAACATGAGATAAATAGATATTTATTGACAGAAGAAAGGAAATCAATTAAGGTAGCATTTTCTGTAGTTGGAATTGTACCAAGAGTACTGTTACAATTAACAGTGGGAAGTCTAAGTAATAAGCTAAAATATTAGCTATGATATTGGCTGACAGATATATATGAGATAATATATCCCAATATCAGCCAAATATTTCTTGGAGGACATATAGCTTAGAAAGATTATCAAGGAATGGAATAGATAAACAAGGAGGAAATGACTGGTGACATAGAATCAGGAGAAACCTTGAAAGCATGACCATATGATTAAACTTAAGAGTTTATGAACTAGCCAAGGAACAGAACAATAGACAGGGACCAGCACAAATACACACATGTTCCATAATTTTCAAAAATAACCGGCCTCTACAAAGCTCTTTTAATGTACCAAGCACTGTGCTAGATGGTCTATGTATTTTTCCCATCTAATTCCAATAATAATTTTTGAAAAGATAGCATTACTATATTCAATTTGTAAATGAGGAAACAGAAGCTCAGATAGGTTAACTGATTTGTGCCAAGGTCACAGGGATAGCAAATGACACAGATGGAATGTTTGACTCCGGAAATCTTAACTCAAGAGCCTGAGCTCCTAATTACTTCCTTCTAGTGCATTGAAACCTTTTTCTAGGGAAAGAGTACATAGCTTTCATCAGATTCTCAAATGGATCAGTAAATCAAAAAAGTATGAGAAGCAGTTTCCCAGACTCCAAGTTCCATGAAGGTAGGAACTATGTCTACCTGGATCGAGACCCAGATATCTGTCAGATGGTTGGATAGAAGGATATATTAATGGATGAATGTACCAATGAATGGCTGTCCTCCAAATTGGTTCTCCTGCATCTAGTCTGGTCTCCTTCCAGCCTGTCCCACAAAATGCAGCCTAAGTAATCTTTCTAAAATACTAATCTGACCATGTCAGCTCTCCACTTTAAAGCGGAAACTCCTCAACACACACAGTTTAAGTCTAAAGCTATCAGCACACACCACTCTCCATGACTTAATCCAGTGATTCTCAGCAAGAGACATTTTTGCCCCTTAAGGGACATTTTGCAATGTCTGGAGATATTTTCAGTTGCCACAACTGGGGGTAAGGTGCTACTGGCACCTAGTGTGTAAAAGTCAGGGATGCTACTAAACATCCTACAATGCACAGGACTGGAACCACCTGACAATAGTGCCTCAGTGGAGAAACCTGGACCTAGTCGTAGCAAACATTTAGAAATCATTCACCACTACCACCTACTTTATTTTATGCCTAAGAAATCCCAGACAGCAGTTAGTTCCTTCATTCTCATATGATTTCATGCTTCTGTACTTTTGTTCATTCTTTTCCCTCTGCCAAGATCACCCTTCCCACCTTGCTTTTTCTCAATACCTTTGCTTCATCCTTCAAAATTAAGTTTACATTTCTCTTCTAGGAATCTTGCCCCAAACTCCCTCCTTTGTGTTTCCATGACATTCTGGGTATACATCTATCATGGCACTCACTCATGACACTTAACTACATTATGTTAAACTATCTATTTCTGTATCTGCCTTGAACTAATCAAGAGCAGAAATCTGTTTACCTTTATAACATAGTGCCTGGCATGTGGTCGAAACTCATAAAGCATTGAACTGAAAGATAATAGATGACAAAGAAAAAGACAAACCACTCAACTCATAAAAACTCTTGACCTTCACAACCGAAGAGAGCAACCTTTAGGTTGATTCAAAAGGGGATAGGAGGAGACCAGATTTGGTGAGACGAGAATGAAGAAACATGTCCATTCTTCTAAATGACGAATCAGATGACATAGGGGCTAAAAGCACATATCTGAAAGTGGGGATGTTAATAGTTTTTCTCAGGTAATTTTTATATCAAGTAATAAACTATATGAAGTACATGACACCCAGCAGGCATTCAGTAAACAGTAGTCACTTCTATTAATGGTTCAGATGACTGGGCCTGTAATTTCATGTGTTATTGATTACATAACAGTTCAAAGGAAAGGTCAGCACCTATTCACATTTTAAAAGTCAACTTAAAGAAAAATATTAAGTCAATAATAGTGCAGGTGATGTAGGGGTGAGGCAAAACTCATAAAGGTGGGCCCAGGGACAATTGAAATCTGGGAAACAGAGTTGAAAAGGAGCTACATTGAATGGTTAATGGGCCAGGTTTCTCCTAGCTCTAAAGGTCTATGACTATAAAAATGTTATTACTATTAATACCACTTGCCATCCCTTACTGTGTGCCAGGCACTGGGCTAAGCAACTTACACCATTATCTCATTTAATCCACACAATAACTTTGTAAGTAGATATACTATGATTAGCCTCCTTGTTTTGTTACAGATGCGGAAACCAAGAGACTCATAGAAGATACCTCATTTGCCCAGGGTTACACACTAATAAGGGTGGGAACCAGGACTCAAACTGTTAGAGGGAGCCCAAGTATACAAACGGTGGTTTGAGCATACAGTATGGGATTAGGTTTATACATAATTTAGACATTTTCTAGTTTAGTCTAACCAAGGGATTATATTTAGATATTGCTTTTAAACATGTATTTATCCCTATAGGATTCTGCTGCTTTATAAATTGCTACTTAGGTCAAAATTAGCTGGATCTCTAAACCAACCATGGGACTGGTTGACCTGAGAGTCAACTCCCTTCAAGGCAAGTTTTCAATTAGCAGAGGAAGACATAATGCTGTCAAAGGTTGACATCCTGACCAAGAGCTCCTTTCTGCTCAGGGTTATTTCTCAGGGAAGGTTGTTGGGAGATGGGCACATTCCACCAGCTGGCGGCTACATGAGTGACCTTTAATGCTAGTTTAGCTTAAATACATTTTGACATTTCAAACAAATTAATGTATTTTTACAAGGTGAGGCAACCACCACAAATTAGGCCAAATAGTTTGCCTGTAGGTTGGGTCACTATGCAGAGTTTACAGAGCTTTGCTGCTGCTCTTCAATCTCTGCTCCCATCCCCCAAAAAGAATTGTTTATTTACCCCAAGAAATCATTTGGACAAATGCTAGCAGTAATTGGGGGCCAACCTTATCCCTACCTCAGTATCATATAATTCTAGGGTCTCTCTGTCAGAATCAGTTCAAAGACTTCATTCCTTATATTAAGCTGTATGTTATGAAAATGTCTTGGTAATAAATACAGTGTTTCTGTTGTGTGAGCATAAGGCACCAGTTCCTTGAAAACTTACCTGGCAATAAGAGTATTTAACATGAGAAGGACATAAAAGGAACTGATAAGCTATGAGAGGTGAAGAGGTCCAACTTCTGAAAAGGCAAACTCTCAGCTACTAAGTAGCCACACATCTTGCATCTGCGGAGATTGCATAGGCAAGTTGCCTGGCCAAATCAAGTGGGAATTAAAGGGAATCTGTGTAGTTTGTATAGAAAATGGGTCAGAAGCACAAAGGGCACTTTAGTCACAGGAAGATGCCAGAGGGTGACTTATTACATGGAAAAGAAAACAAACAGACAAAATAGCTGGTGTATTTTTGAGGCAAAATTAGATATAATAAACATAACACCAATCGTATTGGTTTAAATCTGGTTGGGTGAGTTGGAGAATTTAACAGCTTATTTCCCAACTACCAGCCTTTATCTCAGAGGCAGCCTTAATAGCTAAAAACAGAATCTGAAACATACTCCTTCTCTGGCTTCTGCCAGGTGTGTGCTGTCCCCAGCCTCTGCCCTGGCCTCGGCTCCCAGAGTGGGGATAATTAGAACGTCATTTCTGCCAGGTTTGTTTTTTCTGGGTCACTGACTTGAGACTCGATCAAAATAGGAGTGTTGTGCGGAAATGAATTCATTTCCTCTTCCTCAGCCAGTCCCAGCTAATTTCCTGGGGGACTATGCTCCATAGGACCAGTGCACACAGACAGCTTCTAGACAAGCATGATAGTGTATAGAGGTCCAAGGCAGGGGCACACAGTGGAGGAGGAGTCAGCGCCCTCCAAAGCAGCAGGCGTTCACTCTCCCTGTTAGTGGCAGGGCACTGACATGCAAAGGCCTCAGACAGACGTGCTGAGGAACACATCACCGCAAACTGCTCTGGGAGCTGTTAAGGCTGGTGTTTAATGTTTATCCAATGGCCTCAGTCTGAAAGGCTCTGTAGAACATGCATAACACAAGCTCAGCTTTATACCCCATTAGCACTCAAATTCCTAGCTGCACAGAGGCATCTGGTACTGACCAGAGAACGCCAGTCTATGTGGATAGAGGTGGAGGGCACACCGAAACATAGAAACAGAATGAGACTGCTGGATGTATGTGAGAGACACTCAGAGACATGGGCAAAGAGCCCCACATGGTGCAGTAGAGGAGGTCAAAGACAACCTTTGTCCTCTTCACAACATCACCATTTGCCCTCCCTAATGAGACACAATTAGAAGAAGGGCCTTATCTCAGATTGCCCTTTATCTACTTCATTACTGATTGCTTGTAAGCCTCTTTGAGCTGGGGAAGTAGTGGGCTGCGAAATGCAATGACAGCTCATATCTTGTTTTTAGACTTCCAGATTCCACAAGAAAAACAAAGACTTCCGTGGGCTTTCACTCAAAGCAAAAAAGAAAAATGGCTAGATTACTGTTACTATTTTGGCCATGAATGGGACTTTTTTCTGCCTTTAGCCTGAAATAAAACAAATAGAGGACAAGTGAGTGACAAGTGAGTGGTGGGGTGGGGAATGGTGTGGAACACAGTTCTCTGAGAAACGCCCAGGAATAAATAGTTACTATCAAGGAGATTTCAGGGCAGGCATTGAATCAACTCCTGTGTCTATAAAGGAACTAAGGTGAAGCCATGTTTGGCTAGCCTGCATGTCTCCAGTGCCTAGCACATCACTTGGCACAAGGCACACCAGACATACACACACACACACACACACACCAGTTCTTTTGCTTCCAACTCTTTAACATGTCTCAAATCCATCTGCTTTTCTCCATGCCCATTGTTGCCATCCCAGTCCAGGCACCATAATCCCTAACCTGGGCCCATGCAGGAGCTCCCTAACTGCCTGCCTGCCTCCTATCTCGCCTCC
Organism: Colobus angolensis palliatus; assembly: GCF_000951035.1. Taxonomy (NCBI): domain Eukaryota; kingdom Metazoa; phylum Chordata; class Mammalia; order Primates; family Cercopithecidae; genus Colobus; species Colobus angolensis. Next base: position 694,265 of record NW_012114699.1, on the reverse strand, counting down.
TCCTCTAATATGGTCTGGACAGCAGCCAGGATGATCTATCTAGAACCCAAATATAACTATATCACACCCCTACTTAGAGCCCTTCAGTGGCTTCCCACAGCCATCAGAACAAAACTGGACATGTGCTTCCCTCTATTACCCAATGTTTTAGTCCGATTTTTGTTGCTATAACATAATATCACAGACTGGGTAATTTATGAAGAAAAACGTTTATTTAACTCTTGGTTCTGAAGGCTGGGAAGTCCAAGAGCATAGCACTGGCAGCTGGTGAGGGCATTTTTGCTGCATCATAACATGGTGGAATGGCATCATATGGCAAGAGGACAAAAATATGCCAGCTCAAGTCTGTCTTCCTCTTCTTATAAAGCCACTAGTCCCATCATGGGGACCCCACCCTTATGATTGACCTTATCTAATCCTAATTATCTTTCAAACAGAGAAATGCAAATCAAAACCACAATGAGATACCATCTCACCCCAGTTAGAATGCCTATTATCAAAATGACAAAAAAAAAATGCTGGTGAGTTGCAGAGAAAGGAAAATGTAAATTAGTACAGCCATTATGGAAAACAATATGGAGTTTCCTCAAAAAAATAAAAATAGAACTATTTTATGATCCAGAAAAGTAAAGGAAATCAGTTTGTCAAAGAGATAGCTGCACTATTTGCAACAGCTAAGACATGAACTCAACCTAAGTGTCTATCGACAGGTGAATGGATAAAGAAAATGTGGTACATATACACTATGGAATACTAATTAGCAACAAAAAAGAACAAAATTCTGTCATTTGTGGCAACATAAATGAGCTTGGAGGACACCGTATTAATCCATCCTTACACTGCTGTAAAGAAATACCTGAGACTGGGTAATTTATAAAGGAAAGAGGTTTCATTGGCTCACGATTTCGCAGGCTGTACAAGAAGCATTATTCTGGCATCTGCTTGACTTCTAAGGGGGCCTCAGGAAACTTACAATATGGCCAAGGCGAAGGGGAGCTGGCACCTCACATGGCCAGAGCAGGAGGAAGAGAGAGAGAATGGAAAGGTGCTACACACTTTTAAACAACCCTGTCTCATGAGAACTCACTATACAGTAACAAGCAGGCACGGTACTAAATCAGTCATAAGAACTTCACCCCTATGATCCAGTCAGTTTCCATCAGGACCCATTTCCAACACTGGGGATTACAACTGAACATGAGATTTTGGCAGAAACACAGATCCAAACCGTATCAGACACTATGTTAAGTGAAATAAGCCAGGCACAGAAAGATAAATACCACATGTTCTCATTAATATATGGAAATTTAAAAAGTTGATCTCATAAAAGTAGAAAGTAGAATAGTGGTTACTAGAGGTTGGGAAGATGGATAGAGATAGCCAGAGGTTGCTTAATGGATACAAAAATACCACTAAATAGGAAGACTAAGTTCTAGTGTTCTATAGCATTATAGAGTGATGAACAACAATTTGTTACATATTTTCAAATAGCTGCAAGAGTGGATTTTAAATGTTCTTAACACAAAGAAATGATAAATGTTTGAGGTGATGGATATGGTCCCACCTCCAAATGCCATCAACATGTGAATTTGAGGATTAAGTTTCCAATACATGGTATTTGGGGGACACGTTCAAACCAGAGCACCTAATATATTAGTCTGCTAGGGCAGCCATACAAAATACTACAGACTGAATGGCTTAAACAACAGAAATGTATTTTCTCATATTTCTGCAGGCTAGAAATCTAAGATCAAGGTGTTGGTGAGTTTAGTTTCTTCTGAGGTGTCTCTCTTTGGCTTGCAGGTGGCTGCTTTCTAGCTCTGTCCTCATATAGTCATCCCCCTGCGTGTAAGCATTCCTGGTATCTCTTCCTCATTGGAGAGACACCAGTCCTATTGGATTAGATCCCCACCCTTATGATCTCATTTAATCTAAACTATCTCTTTGAAGGCCCTATCTACAAATACAGTCACACTGGGGGTTAGGGCTTCAACATATGAAGTTGGAGAGGACACAATTTAGTCCATAACACCTGGCCTCATTGTTCAGGTCTCCCTCACACCCAGCCTATTATTAGTCTTACTGAATTAGTTTTAGTAACCTGGATGGGCCATGCTGTCTTTAACCTCTGGACTTTCACCCATGCTTTTCCCAGTACCCAGATTTTCCTCAACTCTGATGCCCCTCCCCACTCAACTTCCACCTCATTCTTCTCCTACTGTTCATTTCAGACCTTACTTAGTTACCACCTTCTCTGGGAATATCTTGCCTCCTGACTCCTAGTCCAGGTGAAGTGCTATCTTACCCTCTCTGTTGCCTTCTTTTCAAAACATGGAGAGTAATTGCCTAATGGTTCCTCTATGGACTCTACTATACCACAAATCATTTGAGGACAGGGACTGTGTCGTAGTCAATTTTGAGCCCCAAAAGCTTAGCACAAGGCTTAACCCAGAGAAAGGCACTCGGCAAACACTCAGTGAAAGAAAACAACAACCTGTTTCTTTGCTGAAAAGGGGAACCTATGGAGTGAACCAGGTCAAGCTAAGTGAGCAATGTGCTACACCCCAGGATTCTAAATCAACAGCTGATGAACTGTACCTGAGTGTTCCACAAGGTGGATGCTAGGTCTGTGCTAATAGCAGGTCCTGCTGCAAAAGGTTGCTCGTTGAGTAAAATCTGGCTTCTCCAGCATTCTGTCATCCAGAAACCTATATGACCTTGCTCTCCTATAATCTATAGGACAGTGAAAGAGATCTGAGTTATCTAGCTACCAGAATTCCTACAGCAATGATCCTCAGAATCACCTTGGCAAAACACAGATGTTTGGGTCCCCACCTCCAGAGTTTCTGATTCAATAGCTCTAGGGTGGGACCTGAGAATTTGCATTTCTCACAAGTTCCCAGATAATACTGTTGCTGCTGGTCCAGAGAACACACTTTGAAAACTCTAAATGATCCTTCTGAAATTATTGGAAAAAATTACATTATATTGTAAATGGCATAAATGATAAGTATGTTTGCCAGAACATGTGATTAACCATCCCCCCACCACCCTCCACTTTCCCCAACATCACCAATGTTGCTAAAATTCTTAAGACGGGGAAAACAATACACCAAATTTTTTTTTCTTTTTTCGAGGTAAAACTGCCTATGGAAAGATATGGTAACCTAATGGTATGTGTTCTGTTCTTTTCACAGGTGCGATTAGAGTGGCCAACAGACCTTGCAGTCAATCCTATGGACAATTCATTGTATGTCTTGGATAACAACATTGTGCTGCAAATTTCCGAGAACAGGCGTGTGCGGATCATTGCAGGACGCCCCATTCACTGCCAGGTGCCAGGCATTGATCATTTCCTGGTCAGCAAGGTAGCAATTCACTCCACTCTAGAGTCAGCAAGGGCCATCAGTGTCTCCCACAGCGGGCTGCTCTTCATAGCTGAAACAGACGAGAGGAAAGTAAACCGCATTCAGCAAGTAACCACCAATGGGGAGATCTCCATCATCGCTGGTGCCCCCACTGACTGTGACTGCAAAATTGATCCAAACTGTGACTGTTTTTCAGGTATGACCTTTTAAGCAATTCACCAGCTCCCCCTCTCTGTTTTGAAAAGAAAAACATGCCCCAGCAAAGTCAAAAGAAAAGGAGAGTGTTACTTGCAAACATTAGTATGAGCTAGTGGAGAAAGCAATGGATTAGGAGTCAGATCACCTAGTTGTTCTCACAACTGACTCACTGAGTGACCCTAGGAAAGCTGCAAGATCTCTTCATGACTCATTTGCTTCATTTGTTTAATAAAGGTGGCATTGTCTCAGTTATATCACCTTGCTCTTCTGAGGATAAACTAGTATAATAAAAATGTTTATACTCTTAAAAAGTTGAGACCGCTATACAAATGAAAGATCATGATATTATTAAATATCTGTACTTTAGAGAAAGGAAAACTAGGTAAAACCCACATTTTCTGGTTTAGCTGAGGAAAAAATTACTTCCCCATAAGTGGTTGGTATTCAGATTAAAAGCATGTGCTATTTGAGACTCAAAGGGACTAAGAACAGGCTGCCTTTGGGATAGGTGAGGAAAGTTAAATCTGGCAATGGAGAGTTCTCAGGACATTGGTCTGCTAGATACATTGCTTTTTAAAAATCTAAGACTTTCTCCATAACCCATAGTGAAGTTTTCTTCTATTCAAAATTGGAAAAAAAAACAAAGAACCTTCTCCCCAAAACATGTAGTGGATATCTCAGATGGCAAACAGTCCTCTTAATGTCAACAGATACAATTATTGCTGGGATATGGAAATCCCTCCCTCCATTCTACATGCAGTACTATTAAACTGCTCATCCAGGCCCAAATGGCTCTCTTAACCTTTGCCTTTCCTTAGGCCAGAGAAGTCAGGAGTGAGCAATTTGGTCGACATGACTTTTGATCAATATTTTCAATGTTTTCTTGGACAATTAGTTTTATAGATATTTTGCTAATTTGTATCTTTCAGTCAAAGCAAATCTAATGTTTATTCCAGATATCAAATTTGATGTTCTGAATCATTGTTGCACTTATAGACTTAGTGTACTTTGACAGTGTGACAATGGGAATTAACAGAAGAAAGGGCATCTAGGCACAGTAGGACTGGAAAGTCCTGAAACCGATCCTGAAAGCCTTGACAGGCATAACTCTCACAGATTTCCGGCCAAATTTTATGTGGCTATCATTATTTGCAGTTCCTGTATCTTACAATGCAATAGATTCTGAACAGCAGGATTGAGGATTTCACAAAATTGTTGTAACTGAGATAATTACATCTTACTGTTCATCTGCAGTGGTACTGACTCAAGAATTACAGTCTTTTGAATAATAGGCTCATATTTTTCAGGGAGGGAATACAGAGAATGTTGGTTCACTGATTGTTTCCTTTAAAATGATTCTTGATGCACAGAGCTTTCTGTCTGTGGTATGTTCATGTAAATGCTTACGATGCCAATTGTTAAAATCAGAGCCTTTCTCCCACAGGTGATGGTGGCTATGCGAAAGATGCAAAGATGAAAGCCCCTTCCTCCTTAGCAGTGTCGCCTGATGGTACCCTCTATGTGGCAGACCTGGGAAATGTTCGAATTCGTACCATCAGCAAGAACCAAGCCCACCTGAATGACATGAACCTTTATGAGATTGCTTCACCTGCTGATCAGGAACTGTACCAGTTCACTGTAAATGGAACCCACCTACACACCCTGAACTTGATAACAAGGGACTATGTTTATAACTTCACCTACAATTCTGAAGGTGACTTGGGTGCAATTACCAGCAGCAATGGCAATTCAGTGCACATTCGCCGTGATGCAGGTGGAATGCCCCTATGGCTTGTGGTGCCTGGCGGGCAAGTATACTGGCTGACTATAAGCAGCAATGGAGTCCTGAAAAGAGTGTCAGCCCAAGGCTATAACCTGGCCTTGATGACCTATCCAGGAAACACAGGGCTTCTGGCTACCAAAAGTAACGAAAATGGATGGACAACCGTTTATGAGTAAGTTTCTAATTCTCAACATGGGCTTTGTTAGGTTTTCATTTGAAATTGTATTATACTGGGAAAATGCCTTAGTAATTGCTGGGTGTTGCATGTTTTTTTTCTCCTAACAACCACCATAAAAAAATGAAAAGTCAAGGAGAAAATTTTACCTAATTCCTAGAATTCAGACCCATTTTTCCAGAGCAGTTTGCAGAGCATAATAATAAAAACATAGACTGCATGAAGGAAGACTCAAGTGTGGCACTGTAGGAGACAGGAATGAGGTAGAAGTACAAGTACTCAAGAAATTTACAGCATCCCGGGGAAGACAAGGTACAATTTCATTTAAATAACAAAACTAGAGTATAGTTCTAAAGCAGCAAAGAAGCAGTGTGACTTAACAAGTATTTATTGAGCCCTGTGGGGTTTAATGAATGAATAAATGATTGTGTGCCCAGCCCAGCCCAACTCAGTATAAGTTGCTGTGGGAGGTAAGAGAGAAGTTCAAATACAAGAAGTGGACCCTGGAAAGCAAGGGAAGAATTATATGGGGCAAATGCTGAATAAGAGAGGCTCCATTCCATTGGCTGCTTCTGTAAAATGAAGAGCCAAATGCTCTGTATGGGATTGGGCTTCCTCAGGGTCCCTGCACAAGTTGAATAATCCAGCACATTTTGGCATTTACAGACTGGAACTGTGATAACTTTGTCTAATGGGGAACTAACACAAAGCATGTCTGACAGCAAGCTACTAGGAGGTGCTGTAACATGGAAATAGAGACCATTGTCCTTGCCTTTTAAGGCATGAATGACCTTGTTTGCAAGTCAGCCCATCTAGAAAGCTGGTCTGCTGGCGCTCGGGAAGCATTTTCCCCACAAAAGGAGTTGCTGAGTTTTTAACCAGTATACTGAGTGAGCTAATCCGTGGAATCTGAATTCAGAGTCTGGAATGGCATCAAAGTTGAAGAATGTGAGAAGTGGAGATGTTAAAGTATAAGGGGTTCCAAGTGTGACTATTTTGGGAGGATATAGAGAATATGTCCAGTCCCATGAAAGCCTCTTGAAGAAAGGGAAAAAACAATTGGCCTTCAAGTTTTGGATCATTTTTCAAAGAAATGCCATCTGTACAAAAGGCCAGACAGCTATTTTACTTTCACTTCGAAAAATGTATTCAGTTGTTTCTGTTGCAAGTCTTCCTCTATTTTTTGAAAGTAATTCTCTTACATCTTAATAAGAGTAATAAAAGCTATAGTTAGCTAAAGATTTACTAAGTTCCAGGTACTGGGCTAGGTAATTTAGATACATGACTTTATTTGATCCCCATAATAACAACATGGGATAGGTGCCGCTAAGTATGCCCACTTTATGGATGAGAAAACTGAGGGACAAGATAGTTAACTTGTCCTGATTCACATAGATACCCAGAATTCAACCACCAAGAGCCTGTGTTTTCAAACACACTACCCTTAGAAAAGATAAAATTTCTAATGAGAAGTTTTAATGTCTTTTTTAAAAACTCAAGCCAGATCACACTGCGGCTGAAATTAGGCAAACAACTATTTTGAAAGCTAATGGTGGAATTCAGTTCCCCAACAAGAAATGGCTGAAGTATTAACTAGTTTTCAAAAGAACCAGTTCAACCATTCATATGTTTATTCAACAAATACATGAACACCTACTACATACCATACAATGTTATAGGTGCTGGAGATACAGGTATGAACAAAACAGATAAAAATCCCTACTTTTCTGGAACTTATATTGTACTGGAGGAAGATGAGGAAGATGTATACAACTTCAAATGATGATAAGTTCTATGGAGAAAAATCTAGTAGAGTAAGGGAGATCAAGTGGGTGGAGCAGAAGATGTTTTTATTTCAGATTGGGTCAACAGGAAAGGCCTCACCAAGAAGGTGACTTTTGCATAAAGATCTGTAGGAGATGACAGTAAGTCATACGAATATCTGGAGGGGTGGGGAGTGGTATGAGGGGTATTCCAGGCAAAAGGAAGAGTAAGTATAAATGCCCTGCAGCAGGAGCAAGCCTGACACATTCAAGGAAGAGTAAGGTAGCCATTGTGATGGAAGTGGAATGACTAAGGATAATGAGGACATGAAATCAAGTAACCAGAACTACTTCATGTAGGGCCTTGTAGGCCACTGTAAAGACTTTGAATTTTACTCTAAGAAGTGGAGCCACTGGAGAATTTTGAGTAAAGAAGTGATATAAGCTGACTTTCATTTTTTTAAAAATCACTCAGTATTAAAAATGGACTGTGTAGTGGAAACAGGGGAACCTAACTGGGAAGCAGGAGCAACTATTGCAATAATGCAGGCAAAAAATGATGACTTGGACCAGGGAGTTGGGCCAGTAAGAGGTGCTAAAATTCTGAATATATTTTGACAGTAGAGCTATCATGAATTACAGAAAGATTGAGTATTGAGTGTGGGAGAAAGAGGGGTCGGAGATACCTCCAAAGTTTTTGGCCTGAGCAACTGGTTTTCATTTACCAAGAGGGGAAGACTATACAAGGAACACATTATACTGGAAGGTTGTGAGGTGGGATATTGGAAATTCAGTTTTGAATATGATCAATTCAGTTAGGCATCTAAGTGTAAATATCAGGTAGACAATTGGATATATGAGTCTGGGATTGAGGAGAGAGGGTGGAGAGTGATATTTGAGATGTACTAGTGTTTAGATTGTATTTAAAACCATGAGATGGGATGAGATCTCTCCATGAAAGTGAGTATAGACAATGAAGTAAAGAGATCTGAAGACTGACCATGAAGCACTCCATGTTTAGAAGTGAAGATATGGGGCCGGGCGCGGTGGCTCAAGCCTGTAATCCCAGCACTTTGGGAGGCCGAGACGGGCGGATCACGAGGTCAGGAGATTGAGACCATCCTGGCTAACATGGTGAGACCCCGTCTCTACTAAAAAATACAAAAATCTAGCCGGGCTAGGTGGCGGGCGCCTGTAGTCCCAGCTACTCCGGAGGCTGAGGCAGGAGAATGGCGTGAACCCGGGAGGCGGAGCTTGCAGTGAGCTGAGATCTGGCCACTGCACTCCAGCCTGGGCGACAGAGCAAGACTCCGTCTCAAAAAAAAAAAAAAAAAGAAGTGAAGATATGGGCTGGGTGCAGTGGCTCATGCCTGTAATCCCTACCTACACTTTGGGAGGCTGAGGCGGGTGGATCACCTGAGGTCAGGAGTTCGAGACTAACCTGGCCAACATGATGAAACCCCATCCCTACTAAAAATACAAAAAATTAGCTGGGTGTGGTGGCGGGTACCTGTAATCCAAGCTACTCAGGAGGCCTGAGGCAGGAGAATCACTCGAACCTGGGAGGTGGAGGTTGCAGTGAGCTGAGATCGCGCCACTGCACTCCAGCCTGGGCAACAAGAGCGAAACTCTGTTTCAAAAAAAAAAAAAAAGAATTGAGGATATGAAGAGGAACCAACAAAAGACACTGAGAAGGAAAGGCTAGTAAAGTGGAAAGAAAACTAGGAGAGTGGGATGTCTTGGAAGCCAACTGTGTTAATCTGTTTGTGCTGCTATAACAAAATACCTTATACTGAGTAATTAATAAAGAACAGAAATTTATTTTTCACAGTTCTGGAAGTTGAGAAGTTCAAGGTCAAGGCGCCAGCAGAGTCAGTGTCTGGTGAGGGCTACTCTCTGTTTCCAAAATGGCACTGCCTACTGAGTCCTTGTATGACAGAAGGTGGACAGCGAAAAGGGACCTAGCTGGTTCTCTCCAGTTCTTTTGTAAGATTGCTAATCGCATTCATGAAGGTAGAGACAACATAACATGATCTAATCACCCCCTAAAGGCCTCACCTCTTAGTACTATCACACTGACAATTAAGTCTCAATATTTGATTTGGGAGGGACAAATTCTGACCATAGCACCAAATAAAACAGGTGATTCCAGGAGGAAAGAGTCATCAGCTGTTCCAAATACTCCTGATAGGTAAGATGAGAACTTATAATTGATCATTTGATTTAGCACTGTGAAGAGCAGCCACTGTGACACATGGGGGACCAAAGCCTGAGTAGAATATTCTCTTAAGAGAGAATGGATACACAAATGCTCATAGCAACATTATTTATAATAGCTGAGAAATATAAACAACTCAAATGCCTATCAAGTGGTGAGCAGACAAACAAAATGTGATATAACCATGTCATGAAATAGTATTCAGCCATAAAAAGAAATGAAGTTCTGATACATGCTACAACATGGATGAACCTCAAAAACATTATGTTCAGTGAAATAATCCAGAAACAAAGGACCCTTCTCATTCCAATTATATGAGATGTCTAGAAGAGGCAAATCCATAAAGACAGAAAATAGATTAGTAGTTGCCAAGAGCTGGGGAGAAGAATGAATGGGGGGTGACTGTTAATTCATATGGGGTTTATTTTGGGGGTGATAGAAATGTTCTAGAAGTGGTGGTGATGGTTGCACAACATTGCAAATGTACTGAAAGTCACTGGATTGTACAATTTAAAAAGGTGATTTTTATGGTGTGAGAATTATATCTCAATAATAATAATATAGAATGACTAGGAGGAGAGAGGTTGAGACAGTGAGTAAAGAACTCTTTTGAGGAGTTTTGCTGTAAAGAGGAGCAGAGAAATTAGAGCTGGAGGAGAAACAGAGTAAACAGAGCAGTTATTTAAGTGAGAGAAATAACAGCATATTTGTATACTGATAAAAATGATCTAATATAGGGGGGAAATTGATGATGCTGAAGAGAGAAGATAATTTTGTTGTCATACCAGTTTGTGTGCCTGTTTTCCACTGGCATCAAATTGATGCAGGCACTGTGTGGCAGGCAAGATTCTCATGGTGAATGGGGCCCAGGCCTGTAACCAGGATTTGGCCAATAGTGAGTGAAAAGGTATCAGCTAATATCATTGTTGAGTAGCCAATCTCGAGCCACTAAGCTATGAGAAACACAGACATCCATATGGGGGTAGTCATGAAATTTTATGGCCACCCACATATACACCATGGAATACTATGCAGCCATAAAAAGGATGAGTTCATGTCCTTTGTAGGGACATGGATGCAGCTGGAAACCATCATTCTCAGCAAACTATCGCAAGGACAAAAAACCAAACACTGCATGTTCTCACTCATAGGTAGGAATTGAACAATGAGAACACCTGGACACAGGAAGGGGAGCATCACACACCGGGGCCTGTTGTGGGGTGGGGGGAGGGGGGAGGGATAGCATTAGGAGATATGTAAATGACGAGTTGATGGGTGCAGCACACCAACATGGCACATGTATACATATATAACAAGCTTGCACGTTGTGCACATGTACCCTAGAACTTAAAGTATAATAATAAAAAAAAAAATTATGGCCACAAAGAGACATTAGATGTCATTTTACAAATGAAGAAACTGAAACCCAGAATAGGGAAGTAACTTGCTCATTCATATGCTAGTTGGCTTATCTAGAGTCAGGTCCTTGACCTTCTATTCCAGTGTTCTTTCCAGTGCTGCCACACTGCCTTCCAGAAAAAGGAGAATCATGTGGGCTTACGAGAGTGACCATATAAAATCTAGAGGGCTAGAAAGTTTTCCTCAAGTAGCAGGAAAAGAGGAATAGGGTAGCACCAGGAGATGAAAAGGGAGGCTGAATAACCATTTGTTCTTTCTCCCACCTTCTTAACTTCAGTCAGAATTATATTGAAACTCTCTTGGTCAAACAGCATCTGTTGAAAGGAGAAGGTACCTCTTCTCCTGACGCAGTCTATTCTGGTGCTGAACAGCAGTCCTTAACAAAATACAGCTCCTGTCCCTTCTTGCCTGTAAACAGAAATGAGCAACTTTCCAGCCTTCATAATGTGACTAATTCTTCCTACAGTCTTGATGCAATATCTGACTTTTTTCACTTTTGTCCTCTAGTGCTTTGGCTAGTTCTGAGCACCTTTCAGGTTTTCTCTTGTCCTTCTGAAGTTGGAGAACACAGCATTTGACCTACTCTTCTAGTCAGGGTCAGAGCAGTGCTAAGGTCGGTAGAAGGTTGCCATACCACTGATACCAGGCCCTCCTAAAAGAACTGGAGTAATTCCCTGAGGTAAAAGGGAGGCTTCTTTGTGTGGACAAGGGGACAAATTGTTTGCAAAGGTGGAAATAGAAATTCTGTTCTGAGATGAGCATGAGAGAAACAGAAGTGAAATTTGGCAGGATGGAAGACTGCAGTGTAAAGGTAGCCCAGTCAGTAATCCATTCAACTTTCTATTATCTGCAACTATCACGAGGAAAAATGACATAGATGACCCTGAACAGTGGATAATCCAAATGAGATTTTTAAATGCATCTTGTGTAGTGGTAGTGCATGGACTTTTATTATGTAGTGTGATGTTGTTTATATAGTTCACTGATTTTCATAATTCCATTTGACTTGGACCAGGATCAAAATTGCACACCCCAAGTGTTAGTATTTGATGCATCACTGCCCATGAGTGTCCCAAGTGTCGGGGGAAAAGCTGACCACAGAGAAACAGCTAACAAGGAATTGATTGTCAAGGCAGGAATACTGGCCCGAGGCGGCACGGGTGGGCTCCTAATTGTAATAACCATGCAGTAGCTGAGATCTGAGGGAAGGGCCTAGCAACTCACACAGCAGACAAGCCATTCTCCACAAGGCTGCAAGAGTAGCCAGGTTGCCCTTGTTTGTTTCCCTGGCAAAGGATTCTGCTCCACTAAACTGAAAAGGTCCCAGACTAAGGCCAAAGCATCAGTCATGTCACTGCTGCTGGTCCATTCTGAGCTGACAGTTCCTCAGGCCCCTTGCCCTTTGTGGGAAGCCCTCCCACTCAAAGGAGACTCTCCATTTACATGATCTCTTGATCCTTGGTCTTCTGCATTCTCTGTTTCCAGACTTTATTAACACATTCTCTCCTCCCATTAAGAAACAAAAAACCACCACCACAACAAAAATGCCACCCACTGACAAGTTGGAGAAGCCTTCATAATATCTCTGGGTACCTTTTAGACTGTTTAACAAATGCCCAGTTTTATCATGGATGGCTAATGACAGATTCCCCCTTCTCCCTTATAGATCAGAAGGGGTAGGGGGCAAGGTAAACAAGCCATGTCTCTGGGTGAGATATTTGCCTGGGGATAGGATGTGATTCCCATGCAGAAATGCTTATGTAATGATCAGTCATTCCAAACACATGTGATGTTTCCAATGCCTTCCAGAATCCCAGAGTAGAAAAGAAACTAAGGCATTGTATAGTTCAGCCCGATGCCTCCAGGCAGGGGAATGATTTCAATTAAACAAGAACATAGAAATGTTGACTATTCCTTCAGATCTTTAGAAATAGAGCCTTGATACCCTTGCTCAGCCACCTCTCCTTGTGCTTTATGCCCTTAATAAGGATCAAGAGTGGGTAAAACAGAATTATCGTGGGTATTCCTGGGAAGAACTGAAATAAAGACGGAGAGTGAACAGAAGTAACAAAGGCTGGTAGGGAAGTTTAGCTGAACTCCCTAGCACATCTATGTAACCTGAGTGTGCCCTCCCAGAAGCACTATTGATGGTTCTGTCTGTTCATTGGCTCTCATATCCACCCCCATCCTTTTTTTCACTAGCAGCATCCTATTTATACTCATTCAACAAGTACATGGAGTGAGAATCTACTCTGTTCCAGACACAGAGAATATAAAAATGAATGAGACACTGTGTCCTCCCTCTAAAGATGTGAGAATTGTACAGTCTAGCGGGGAAGACAAATCCCAATGATAGGCAATCACAATATATTTAACGAAGGCAACAGACCACCATCTTCTCTTATATGAACTGAGGCTGCAGCCTCCTAACCGTTCTCCCTGCTCCTTGTCTCCCCTTCCAAGACTCATTGCCACCAAAACACTGTTTGGATCATCCTTTCATCCCCTTGAAAAACTGTCTACGCTTCTTTGTTGTCTAAGCCTTATCTCTCACTACCCTCCTAGAGGAACCTTGTGCTCCAGCAATGCTGGTCCCCCAGTAGACATCCCATCAGTCAGCGTGCCTTTCTTCATACCTCTATTTGGAATGCCTTCCTCCCTTTCCCAATCTCTACCTACCTTCTAGGATTCAAACACCACCTGCTTCTGCTCTTCCTCCTCCTATTCTGCTCAGCCCAGCTGGAAATGACCTCTGCCTCTTCTGAGATTCTACAGTTTCTTCTTTACAGAAATACCTGGCAATATTCTGGCATTAGAGTTATTTGTGTGGATATCTTATCTGCCCTACTGGACTGTGAATTTCATTCAGCACTGTATCCCTGGTCCCTAGCACAAGACTCTGATATTTATTGAATGAAGGACAAATGAAGATAGAAGGGCATTATGGACTTGGAACTGAATCATAGGAAGCCAAAGGAATTTATTGGTGAGGAAAGGGGAATCTCATATTTCCTAAAGAATTCTTATTAGGTTGGTCAGCTTTCTGACATGAAAGTGTAAAGAGGGTCTGACTTTTTCATATTTCCTTTAAAAGAATAAGTAATGAATTTCTCTTCTATTATCTGCAATATTTTTTAAAAGCAAAGATGTAGGAGCCTCTAGTTTTATTCTCAACCGTTTAACTCTGGCTTAAATTGTCCTCAAAGGAAAGGGCAAGCTATCCCTTATGAGAAAATACCAGACCAAATATATTTTTAATCATGTGTAAATATCATCTCTCCAACTAAACTATATGCTTCTCAAGGACAAGAATGATTCTGAATTTTCTTTACAAATGTTTCCTTTGCTCTACTGGGGTGCACATATGTGCACATGCACACACACACACTCAAGTGCACATGCACACAGCCTATGACAGTGCTGAGGAAAAGGGTGAGTGTACTCAATACTTAACTGGCTGGTGCCCTCTGGGACCATCACAGTGGAACTCTGTAAAATCAGGACAGCAAGGGACAATTTGATATCAAATCTCCTCTTACCAAACCCACTTCTGATGACTATGAAGGCAACTGTCATTTCCTGATGGCACAATTCACCAGCTATAATTTGCAGCCTGGTTAGGTGAGTGCTCTGCCCTGCAGGCAGAGAGGGTGGGTTTGCTCCCATGCTGTGGCCTGAGGGGATCAGTTGGAGCAGATCGGCTTGTACTCTCTGCACCAAAGGATGAAGGCACCAAAGGGAAACACACAGCAGAAGAGATTTTGATTAAACTTGTTTCTTCGACATTCAGTCTGGAAAGATGCATTCCCCTGTGATGACGGAAGAAAACTCAAGTAAGCTATAGGAAATCAAAGTCTCCCTCTATTTCTTATCCACTTTCAGCAATCTTTCCAAAGTTGTAGGAATTACCCACTGATGTGTACATCTGCCTATTGTTCTTCCTTTGGAAATGACCCAACAGAAGAGAGGTGGGGTCTATATGTTTTGATCCAAGGCCATATTGAGCATCAGAGACACCACCCTGTAGATACCATCAAATGTGATTGCTTTAACTGTGACTAGCAGAATTGGGGTATGTGAGTGTGTTGGAGTTGGGGTGCTCTGTTTATCATGGAGTTACAGTCAAATGTACACATTCATTGGCCTCTCTGGCCACAGAAAGGAAATAAGGCAATATAACTTTCCAGCTACCCAACAACTGGACAGGCCCATGGGAAATATTCCCAACACCATTGCCTCCTTCACCAGAAAACACACACACGTACGCACACACACACAAACACACATACACATACACGAAGCAGTCTCCCAGCTAAATCTATCTGGGTAATTACAGTCTTATCTAGGAATCTTTAGCTTGCCTCTCTGAATATACTACTGTCAATATGGAAAGTAGGAATGGGTACAAAATATGTAGGAATATGCCTGTGCTCTTGGAAATAAGCTTTAAAATGTTTAGGACAAAGAACACCAGTAACTTAGCTGAAAAGGTGTTTGGGAGGGTGGACTAGGAAACCAGATTTAGCCACAGGTCACTGCAAAGGTTCATTGGGAATTCTGACCCTTGTACCCCTATGCATGGATACCATGCTCAATTGGTATCTGATCTTGTCATCTTGCTCTGATGAGTGGATGCAACCACTGATCTTACCTTTATATGAGATCTTCCCTTAAAACAAGGGGCTGTGTGACTGAAGGAAACTGCCGCCAAGTTGCAAAGTCCATGTGGAACCTGCATCCACAGCATCTAAGATCAGCTTTCCTAGAAGAATGATAGAGTGAGCTTGCCAAAGGTTGAGGAATCCCTTTAGAAATCAGGAAAGGGAAACCAATGAGGCAAAGTTGCTGGTGCCTCATGTGGAACAGAGAGGAAGTGCCTGCATAATCCAGGTTGTTGGGGCCACAGTTCCCCTGATAAGAAAGGCATGCAGCAACTTCCCTCTGTCTACTGCCTGCAAACTCCTTCCTCCTCTACCTTGGGAGAATAATGGCTGGACATTGGGCCGGGTGTGGTGGCTCAGGCCTGTAATACCAGCACTTTGGGAGGCTGAGGCAGGGGAATCACATGAGGCCAGGAGTTCGATACCAGTCTGGCCAATATGGCGAAAACACGTCTCTACTAAAAATACAAAAATTAGCCAGATGTGGTGGTACTTGTTTGTATTCCCAGCTACTCGGGGAGGCTAGGGCGTGAGAATTGCTTGAACCCGGGAAGCGGAGGTTGCAGTGAGCCAAGATCACACCACTGCACTCCATCCTGGGTGACAGAGCAAGACTGTCTCAAAAAAATTAATTAATTTTTTTAAAAAAGAGGCTGGATATTATTGTTTTCCTCCCCTGGAAGGAAGACCCAACAGACAAGGTTGGGGCTAAAGTGGGTATTCGAGCCTTCCCATGCTCCGTTCTTGCCAGCGGCCTGCTTCTCATAGCCACAGAGCCCCACAGCAGGCAGAACATGGGCAGTCTTTGCAGAGGGAAGGATTTTGCTATTAAACCCAGAAACAAACAGCACTCTTCAGTCTTTCTTTGATAATGAGTCCTTAGCTGCATAGTAGCAATGTGCCAACCATTTTGGCTGAAATCCATTTAAACAAAGGAGACACCCAATTTTAAGGCTTGGCATATCTGTGATGTCAATAACCTATTTGATTCATTCTATTCACATATGTGACTGTTTTAACTGATAGTGTATACGTGTGTGCACACACACACGCCCATGTATATGCAGAACTGAACTTTAGGTGGTATTATATATAGGCTCAAGTTCAAGTCTGTCCTATAAAATACAGTCCAACCACTTTTCCCAAGCCTTCCAAAGGCTGGTATAGTTATTAAAATTTGAGCAACTACCCAGGCTGAGTTCTTTAGAATATAATGGATTAATACTGAATTACTATGCCACTTTGTGTACTTGTTGGGGGAGGGTGTAGTACAGCCAGTCTCTACCATTCTGTCCAGGCTGAATCCTGCTCATTTTGGGTAAAAAGAATATAATTGTTTAACATTTTAAAAGGCAAATAAAAGTGCTTAAATATTTTGTAATTTGGAACTTGAAAAGAAAACAGTAATGGGTTTCCAAGTGCATGTCTTTACTTTTAATGAAGTGTTTATTTTTCATGGTTCTACTGGCAATAAAAGAACAGCTCCACATCAAAAGCCTTCAGGGAAGCAGTTTTCATTTGGAGGACAGTGAGATTGCCAATAATTCTGATTTTTTTTTTTTTGGAAAAGTAAACTCCCTAGACTATATTTCTAGATATAGGTTATAGCCTATTATCCCTTTTTTGTCTCTTACTCATGTAGACAAATTACAAAACGTTATGTACTATACTCTAAAAAGATTTTTAAAATTTAAGTGACATCAAGATCAGGGGGCTCCAGAATGTTTTAATGAACATGTTTCCATTATCCTCTGTGCCTGTTCATTTTGTTGGAAGAATGATTCATTCATTTCAAATTTGGCAACTTAAACAGCAGCAAATTATAATTTTCCCATCATAACGCAAAGTCAGTATATTGGCTTCTCAGCCTTTGAGGGACCTTTTGTACCTTCTTTTGCTTTGCCAACAGCACCCTCTGCTGGGCTTTGTAATCCATCACATCTAATGGGATCGACCCAAATTGCAAACGGAGGCCTCCCTGCAACATTGCACACAGCAGGACATGATTCATAAATCAGTGTTCCACCCTGGTGATTCATTACCAGATATATTTTTTCTGTAAAACAGCACAGCTCAAGGAAGTCATCAAGAATTCAGAAGCTGCAAAAAATACCTTCGTTTGATTAATCATCTCTCTGACCTTTTTCTTCTTATTGAACAAGGTTAATAATACTTGCTATCACTCAAAGTTAAACGGTATTAGCTGCCAAGTGATTTTTATTTTGCAAAGGCCTGTTATCACTGCCAAGAGGCTTCAAAGCTGGGATTGGTTACATTCCTCAGGTATGACCCCGAGGGACATCTGACCAACGCAACGTTTCCCACTGGAGAGGTCAGCAGCTTCCATAGTGACCTGGAGAAGCTGACAAAAGTGGAGCTAGATACTTCCAACCGTGAAAATGTCCTCATGTCAACCAACTTGACGGCAACTAGTACCATATATATTTTAAAACAAGGTAAGATTGTTTCCAATGATATCTGTCTGTAACAGCCCCTATCTCAACATCCACCCTAAAACCTGTGTACACCATTCGTAAACAGAATACACCTGTAGCTGAGAAGATGTACTCTTCCTGTTTTCCAGCTACGGAAGTTGAAACACAGACAAAATTCACACCTTTTACAAGTTCTCATATCAACTTTGGGCCCATCTCTGTAGGAGTCATGAGGTTCAATCCCTGCCAAGTCTGCTCTGGTATCAACTCATTTCCCAACACCCAGCTGTTTGCAAAGCTCTTTCAGGGTCTGGCTAGGTTATATTAAATAACTGGAGCCTGGCCTCCAGCTGAGCTTAGCATTCTAGATCAATGCCAACATGGGTGAAGAAAAAGGAAAATCTTAGGATACAGACCAAGCAAGAATATAAGCAAAATGAGAGAATTAAAAACTCATTCTATTTGAAGACAGAAAAGTAAGGAAGAACAGAAGAAGAAAGGAAGGAAGGGAGATAGGATTTGGAAGGAATGTCTTAGAAGCTAGAGGAGAAGTGCACAAAGAGAAATTGCTTTCTCTCTGCCCTGTCATTAAGACCTCATTCTGTTGTTAGGTGGTGAGGCCAGACACTCTAAGAGGAATAGTCCCAACTTTTGTTAGTGGTATTTTGTGGAGTAAGCAACTGTGATGGTGGCCCCAGGTGGTAAGGTGCTAAGTTGAACTTCATACTCTTCTCATTCTAGCTCCCAGCATGTCAAACTGAGGAGGCTGATCCAACAAGTCAGT
This sequence comes from Colobus angolensis palliatus, assembly GCF_000951035.1. Taxonomy (NCBI): domain Eukaryota; kingdom Metazoa; phylum Chordata; class Mammalia; order Primates; family Cercopithecidae; genus Colobus; species Colobus angolensis. The sequence goes on along the minus strand of NW_012114699.1, from coordinate 675,461 downwards.
GAGGGAGGGAATTCTTTAAAAACGAAAAAAGAAAAAAAAAACAAAAACAGCCTGCAGTGTTAGACAAGAGTCTTTTATCCAAGAAACAGATACTCCAGCTGTGAAAATAACAAGACACAAATGGATAGGGAACACGTTTTCCTGTCAGAGCGGTAGTCTAGCCCAGAAGGCAGTTAAGACCACAGCACCCCACCTGCTTATCCCTTCCCAAACATGCCTCCTAAAACTAAACCTGTCTCTTTTCTGCTTCCTGCTCTTCCCTTCCTTCCCCCTCTTCCTCCTTTGCTCTTCTGTCTACAGAAAATACTCAGAGTACCTATCGGGTGAGTCCAGATGGTTCCCTGCGTGTCACTTTTGCCAGCGGAATGGAGATCAGCCTCAGCTCAGAGCCCCACATCCTGGCAGGGGCAGTCAACCCTACCCTGGGCAAATGCAACATCTCATTGCCCGGAGAGCACAATGCAAACCTCATCGAGTGGCGGCAGAGGAAGGAGCAAAACAAAGGCAACGTTTCGGCTTTTGAAAGGAGGCTGAGGGTAAGGCTTGACTTTATACAAGATATAGAACTTTTATAGTTTTTTTTTTAACTGCAGAGCCTCCCTAAACTGAAATCCCATTTCTCCAAAGCTTTTCTAGGTGACTGACTGGCTTATATGATATACTAATTCAAAAGAGGGTGCTAATGGCCGATAATGGTTCCGTATCCTTAAATGAGTATTCTAATAGGAGCTTTCTTTGTCATTAGCCAGCTAAAGTGCTCTAATAGTAGCCATTTCAGGCACCAAGAAAGTCTGGCTGAAGAAATGTGTTTAGTCAAAGGAGGCCCTCCAGCACCCCTCCCAGCATGCCCTGGAGATGCTTATCAGGCTCACTGAGTTGACTGAGGTCCCTGTTTTTCAGGTAGCTCTTTGGAAATACCTCGCAGGTACACACAAAAGGATGTGAGACAAAAGGCAACATTTGGGCAAAGGCAAGTTAAAAGGAAAAATCAGTGAATTATAGCATTGCCATGAATACATATCCAGGGCCAGAGGGATAAAGGACTGGTACTGAGATTGGGCTGAGGTTCTCAGAGCTGCCTGGAGGAAGTTATAGATTAGGGAGTTTTAAAGTCCTCACCAAGCACAGTTCACCAGAGTTAACCAAGAGACCTCAGTCAGCTTTTCTGCAGCACACAAAGCCTACAATCGCCATAGCACTCTGTCTACCTGTCTCCTCTTGAACATTAACCAGTGTTACGATGATGTGGCCAACTTTCTACATGTAGTAACATTCAATATCTGCCCTAGAGCAACTGCCAGCCTGTGGGAAATAATCACTCACTATTGAGGCCAGATCTGTTTTCAGCACCTGTGTCACGCCTGACATACCGGGAAGGTTTATGGTATATATAAAGTTTTGGTGCAGCAAAAGGAATAGCAGTCGAATATAAAATTTTCTTTTTAATTCTCAGCAAGGCAAGTTACTTCTATAGAAGGGTGCCCCCTTACAGATAGAGCAATTGTGAGCACACACTTGGACAAGGGAGGGGAAGGGGTTCTTATCCCTGAAGCACGTGCTGCTGTGTCATTCCCCTATTGACTAGGGTTAGACCGCACAGACTAAGCTAATTCCGATTGGCTAATTTAAAGAGAATGACGGAGTGAGTGTTTTGGGGGGAGTCAGGGCAGAGCAGGTAGCAGGGAATGTGAATGAATTAGGGTGGAGCAGGTGATCAGAATGAGTTAGAGTGGAGCAAGTAATCAGAATGAGTCAGGGTGGAGTAGGTAATTGAAAAAGGTTGCTTTAGGAGGAAGTTATGTTTAAAAGTAGAAGGCAAAGAATTGAACATACTGACATATTCATTCTTTGAAAAGAAATTTAGAACTCATATCTAACATTTACATTTTCTTTGCTCACAGTAAAAATTTGGTAACCTTAAGGTTGTGGAAGTGCAACCACCAAACAACCACCCAATTCCAGAGACAGGCAGTCAAACCCGTCATATGGCTTGATATGAACAAAATAATTTACAGCAGTGCTCACTTTTCTTTTTCCTTTTCTTTTCTTTTTTTTTTTTTTTTTTTTCTGTTTGATACGGAGTCTGGCTCTGTCTCCCAGGCTGGAGTGCAGTGGCGCAATCTCGGCTCACTGCAAGCTCCACCTCCCAGGTTCACACCATTCTCCTGCCTCAGCCTCCCAAGTAGCTGGGACTACAGGCACCCACCATCACGCCCAGCTAATTTCTTTTTGTATTTTTAGTAGAGACGGGATTTCACCGTGTTAGCCAGGATGGTCTCGATCTCCTGACCTCATGATCCACCCACCTCGGCCTTCCAAAGTGCTGGGATTACAGGCATGAACCACCGCGCCCAGCCAGTGCTCACTTTTCAATCAGTTCTATTGGTGACACACAGTCGCAGACTTTAGTGGGTGGTTATTTTTGTTTGGTTTTGTTTGTTTGTAAAAGCTACCGAAGTTTTTTATGTGCACAACAAGTCAATTTTTATGTTTCGATTCTATTGACAAGTTTTTAACGGAATATTTACCAGCTGTGCCACTGAATGGAGAAGTGAAACCAATCCAAATAGTCAAACCTCTGCGTGGGTAGCAGTAAAGATTTCTATCGGAATTCTTTGAGAAATAGGACCTCCTGGGTAGAACCCTGGATGGGGAAGTTAGAGAATCTGGCCTTGATACCCTATTTTACAAATGGTTTAAGAAATGCCTTCAATTTTTTTTCACCTGCAAAATAAAAGTGTACTACTAGAGAAAGTAAGAATTATTTACATGTGGCTTATCGACTTCACGGACTCATCACAGAAGAATTGTATTGAATACGTGATTTCTTAGTGCCTCTCCCAGCTTATAGCCTCAATAAAACTTTCTGAACCAAATCATATACTATGTGACTTTGGGATTTTTCATTCTTTAGGATAACTCATCCTATATTATGTGACCTTGGTAGTTTCCATTTTCTAGAACAACCCATCCTGTTTTCTGTCCTCCATATACACAGATAATGGAGAGAAACTATAAACTGTAATTTACAACCCATATCCCAAATTGTTCTTAATGCTGAGAAGCTAATGGTCATAAAACATTTGGGAACTCATTAGTGTTAAGAAGTAAAGTGTTTAGTTAGTACTAATTATAATGTGACCCATTTCCGATCCTGTGGCAGAGTTGAGCAGATTTGTGGACTGGATTATAAGGGCAACAAATTCAGGGCCTTCTTCTCTCTATCACTTCTAGGCTACTCCCTGAGGTCCTGTGACTGAGAAACGAGGCCCCTTATTGGTCAGGTGGTGTTACCATGCGTGCCCCTAGAAGTCTAATAACAATAACAATCATTTACATATGTTTCATGCCTCAGAGTGAACAAAATGGTTTCATAGCCAGGATTTTATTTGATCACCACAGCCGTCAACTGTTACTTTCAATTTACAGATAAGGAGACCAGGGCCCAGATAGGTTAAGTGATTTGCCCAAAGTCAACCAGCTATTAAGGATCAGAGCCAGGGCTGAAATGCAGGTCCTCACCTAGCATGGCACTCTTTCTACTGCATCACACTGTGCTGCCTTGTTCCTTAAAATAATTAATCTATAAATCATTGCCTCACTCAGTGGAGCTACCTTGGAAGGGCCTGACTCCTCATTTCAATGCTGACAAAAAGAGACAAATAATCGACTCTAATATACTGGCAAGTGTGGGAGGCACAGGACAACTGGCTGGCTTCCAGGCAGGAAAAGCATGAAGCAGGCAAAAAGAGGAAGGAGGTTGCTTAACTGGTTAATTTTTACCTGCTCTCCCCATTCCTAGTGATTTTTGTTTATGCTGGTGCCTCGATTTCCCCAGATTTGGCATTTCCAATTTAATGAAATGAATATGCTCCCAAAAGGGACATGTGAATCCAATTTTGACAAAGTAAATTCTCTTTCCCCATTGATGTTATTATTTCCGAGATGGTGTCCCTTCATTTCTGGTAGCTTTTCAAGGGACAAGCTAATGACAATTTTCTCTCTTCTTGGACCAAAATATGCAATGACCCATTTGTAAGCATACAAAGAATAAGCTTCTCTGATGCTCTCAAGTTCCTCAATGCCTTGGACTGAATCATTTATTTCTTCTAGTGAAGCTGTCATTTCAGAGTGAGGGCAGGTGGAACTATCAGAGCTGTTGAGACAGAATTTCCAAGTCATACAACATAGAAACCCCTTCTGTACTGTGGGAAATGGGGCTCCCTTTTGAAAACCCACACAAAATTGTGGTTGTAATTTGCAAGTGTGCAGGCCATAAAGCATTAATTGTTCAAGGACAAAATGACAGGTTCATTTAAAGGCCCATTTGGTAAGATGATAGATGTCAAATGTTCCCAAAAGCTGCTGATCACACCTCCCCCAGACCTTTTAGCTGGAAAGAAAAAAAAGTCAGAAAAGGATACACCTATCTTTGGAGAATAATCAGTGATTTTTTTTTCATACAAAGTCAGGATCCCTTTCAAGGTGAGGGAGGCAAACTGTTGGAAAACATGATACCCTGCTCAGCCTGAGCAGGCAAGGGATTTGTTACCTCTGAGCCATCCTTCACCAGCTCCATTAAGTGAAATAGGCCACATTAACATCCTGAAATTTCATTTATTTAAAAAATCCATTTTCCCCCAACCTGAGTTGTGTTTGACTCATCTTCCTTCCTTGCAAAGCACTTTTGCATCTAGTCCATGTATCTGCTCATCTGCTGCATCAATCTGTCCCCATAAATACATTTCCCTGGACAATAGAGAAATTAGAGTGCAGATAACAATAGAGGCAATTGTAAAAGAATTGGGCATTCACCAAAAGCATACTGGTTTAGGAACTACATCCAGGTTGTACCTTGCTATGTCCATGGATAATAATGCTGTCATATGAGATTTATCCCAGCTTTGGATCCCAGAGCTGTTTATAAGATTTTGTAGACTGAGCTGTAAGGTTATAGCAAAATCCCTGAACTGCAGCCTCCTTTATTAAAAGAAAAACAATGGAGGGGGCTTAGCACTTTATGACCCAAATTATAAAATCAAGTAGGATTATTATGTGTTTACAAGTGAAATGAAGCAAGGACTTATCTAAAACTCTCACGATTTACTTTTTCCTCTACTCAAAGATAACTGAGAATAGGATAGGTTGGTTTTTAAATGAAACATATGTGTTCAGATGTGAGCTGAGAAGGAGAAACAAGCTCAGTTGAACACAGGGTCTCAGGCTGATAAATGATGGGGAATTGGTGGGGGCAGCCAAGAGGCTCTGGCCTCTCCCTCTATTCTCAGAAATTGCCTTGGTCCTCAGCTACAGGGTGCTCAGAGTTAGATTTTCATTCACTTAACACTATTTTAACTTCCTTCTCCTCAGGTTTGGTGGAAGCATTTATTTTGTGAAAATTTAGATAGGGAACCTGACTGGAGATAGATTAATCAGATTAATCTATTTAAAAATATATCTGCAGTTTTCAGTCAAGTAACAGTGCTTTTCCCCCTAAGAATCCCCCTGCAGACAGGTGATTTCCCATGTCAAGGCTACTGGGCAGTATTGATGTTGGGGGTCCAGGAATTCTTGGGGCTTCCAAATCATAGAACCTGCTATATTTGGTTGTGTTTTTCTTTTTGTTTTTGTTTTTTGTCTGCCAGACTGGAGTGCAGTGGTACGATCTTCGCTCACTGCAGCCTCTAACTCCTGGGCTGGAGTGAATCTCCCACCTCAGTCTGCTGAGTAGCTGGGACTACAGGTGCATGGCACCATGCTAGGCTAATTTTTGGGGTTTTTTGTTTGTTTGTTTGTTTTTGTTTTTTCTGTGTTTTTTGTTTTTGTTTGTTTTTGTTTTTTGTGTGTTTTTTTTTGTTTTTGTTTTGTTTTTTTGTGAAGACGGGGTCTTGCCATGTTGCCCAGACTGTTCTTGAACTCCTGTACTCAAGCTATCTGCCCACCTCAGCCTCCTAAAGTGCTGGGACTTCAGGCATGAGTCACCACGCCTGGCCTATTTTTGTTAATCTTCGATCAACCTTACTAAGATAACTAGAAAGAAAGAATTATTTCATATACCATTTCACCTATATATGAGCATTAATTATTTGGTACAAAAAATTTAAATATCTGTTGTATGATTACACAGATGATGGTCAACAGCAAAGTATTCAAGCAAGGGCAAATTAGCTTAGAGAAAAAAAAGGTCCAAGGTAAATAACATGGCCAAAGTTGGGTGAGAAAAATGAGTATGATTTTGAGGACGATCTGGTATGCCCATAATTTTGCACTTTTCTCATCTATAGAAAGAGGGACATGGATGGTGCAATCTATTATTAGTGGTAGTATGAACCATAACAACAGCAATTAGCATTCTTTGAAGCCTTACCATGTATACTGCCACATATTAACTCATTTACTATTTATAACACCTTGTCAGATGGGTTTATCATTATCATTCCCATTTTACAGATGAAGAAACTGAGGCACAGAGAGGTCACACAGCTAGTAAGCAGAGATCACAGGATTTGAACTCAGGCAGTCTGGCTCAAAAGACCATTTTCTAAGATCCCTTCTGGTGATAAGGTTCTATATGTTGGCAAAGTAAAGGGAGTGTCTTGGTAGTTAAAAAATTACATTATTGAATCAAATTCTTCAAAATAATTAGAAACAACTAGTTGTATGTGATTGTAAGTTACAGTGGGTAGTTGGGTAAGAGTGAACAGAAGGGTTCCTTCTAACTCAAGCAGTTTTGTATCAAACATTATGATGATGTCATATAAACTTTTCTTATCTAGAAATCTACCACTATGTAAACAAACAATTGAAAATCCTGCATAAATGTCATACAATGATTCTTGTTAAATATGAAATAATTTTTAAAGAATAAAATGTCTAGAGAAATTATACATTTATTCCATCTATTTTAAAAAGTAAGTTTAGTCATCTTTGAAAAAGAAAGAAAAAAAATGGGAATTCCAGGTAAAATATTAGAGGCTGATGCTAATACTGAATATATGCCCTGTTCATTGGTAGGCATCTCTGTGAAATAAAAGTAGGCTTAAGTAAGCTTTTGATTGTCTACCAAGAGATACCAATAAAAAAAAAATCTGTGGAATTAATGTAGTGATTGATCTCTAAAAATCAAATACTAATTACCTTAAAACTAGTGAGAGTAAAGTAGCATGTGGTACTTTTTAAGATCAACTGTGACTTTTCTTTTTGTTTTGAGACAGAGTCTCACTCTGTCGACCAGGCTGGAGTGCCATGGTGCAATCTCGACTCACGGCAAGCTCCGCCTCTCGGGTTCATGCCATTCTCCTACCTCAGCCTCCCGAGTAGCTGGGACTTCAGGCGCCCGCCACCATGCCCGGCTAATTTTTTGTATTTTTAGTAGAGATGGGGTTTCACCACATTAGCCAGGATGGTCTCGATCTCCTGACCTTGTGATCCACCTGCCTTGGCCTCCCAAAGTACTGGGATTACAGGCGTGGGCCACCGTGCCCAGCCCCAACTGTGACTTTTCTATCCATTCTCACAACTTCATAAAAATTAAATGCAGGAGGCCAGGCACGGTGGCTCATGCCTGTAATCCCAGAACTCTGGGAGGCCAAGGCGGGCAGATCACTGAGTCACTTCAAGACCAGCCTGGCCAACATGGTGAAACCCCGTCTCTACTAAAAATACAAAAATTAACCGGGCATGGTGGCGGGTGCCTGTAATCCCAGCTACTTGGGAGGCTGAGGCAGGAGAATCCCTTGAACCCGGGAGGCGGAGGTTGCGGTGAGCCGAGATCGCACCATTGCACTCCAGCCTGGGCGACAGAGCGAGACTCCTTCTCAAAAACAAAAACAAAAACAAAAATTAAATGCAGGATCTTCCAAACTCTGACATGGCTATTTGGCCCATCTCACTTATTTGCCTTCCAAGTTCTTCAGCAAAAATTAAACAGGTAACACAGTTATCTAGTGAGTTAAAATGCTAGACAGTGTCCTTGAAAATTCAGCCTTCTCCTTAAGGAGGGGAGAAAATCAACTGCAGTGATCATAGCTCAGAGTTCAGCACATTCACAGGTGTGGGTATGCGAGTGTGTAGTCAGTTGAACCATAGCAAATTGCCCTTTGTGTAGGTCAAAAACAGCTAAATATCACCAATTGCCTTTAGATCAACCTAGTACAATGTTATTCTTCTAACTGAATGACTTTCAAATCAGAAGGGTTGAAAGGATTTTCTCTTGAACAATTAGAACACAAAGTCCTCAGAAAGAGCAGGAAAGGGCTTTGCTTTTCCCCATATACCCTCTTTTCACAGGCCCTTTCATTTCTGCCAGCAACACTATTCATGGTTCTCCAGAGCACACTCTTTCCTCTTTCCTCTCTGGTCCTAGTATGAACAATAATCAAGCCTGTCTCCTAGTATAGCTGAAAGAAAAACTAAGGGAAACCAAAGGATGCATTACAGCATAGATCCATCTTTCCTTATTAAAAACCTATTACCAAACAGTTTTCTTACCACACCATATAGCTTGTCAGTTGCCAAACTCAAAGGTTTTGTTCAATGCACAGCTGTCCAAAGATACCCTTTTTAACTTGGAGCTATTCCCAAATTTCAGTCTTTTTTTTTTCCTCCTTCTCTTTTCCAGGGAAAGGATTAGTGTAGATTGAATACTGAAACAAGAGTGGAAATAAAGATTGATGGTCCACACTTAGGTCAAGCGCTATCATCTTTCAGGAAAGCACTTGTATGAATGTGGAGCTTTCTCAGCCTTGCCCACCACCCCAGTAGTCGGTAGTGTTCAGCCTAGTTCTTATTCCTATCATAGAGTCTGGTGGCACATGAGTACTCAAGAAGGAGGTTGGAGGCCAGGCGGGGTGGCTCATGCCTGTAATCCCAGCACTTTGCGGGGGTGAGGTGGGTGGATTGCCTGAGGTCAGGAGTTCGAGACCAGCCTGGCCAACATGGTGAAACCTTGTCTCTACTAAAAATACAAAAAAATTAGCTGGGCATGGTGGCAGGCACCTGTAATCCCAGCTACTCGGGAGGCTGAGGCAGGAGAATCGCTTGAACTGGGAAGTAGAGGTTGCAGTGAACCGAGATCGTGCCATTGCACTCCAACCTGGGCAACAAGAGCAAAACTCCGGCTCGAAAGAGATTAAAAAAAGAAAAAGGGAGGTTGGGAGAGCTCAGCTAGAAAAGCACTCTCTTTGCCAGGCTTCTCACACATGGTTTCCCCAGGAGACTCAGGAAGGCATCTGTGACATCTTCAGTCCCTTCACTCTTTTTTAGTTCTTAGCTGAATTTTACATTAACTTCCAAACGTGACTTTGAAACTAGTGTTTCAGCAGCTCTGGAATATCAGAGTGCATTTTCCATAAACAGAGAAGCACAGCAGCAGACGCCTTGACAGGCAGAGAAAGAAGATTAGGCAGAATTGTCCTCTGCTTGCTTTGTGGTGGATTTTAAACAGTGATCCCTGCTTATGTAGCTATAATGACTTTATTAAGAAATGTGTTCTTGAGTAGTAAACTTAATCTATCAGACAAATGAAACCACAAATTTAGTTGAACTGGAAATCACTTGTTACTTTGGCTCTTTAACTATCATTATAGCATAAATTGCAACAGTTACAACCGTCTCTGGGAGTACATGGATATTTTACAGCTATTGTAAATGAACAGTATTACAGTTGGAGATATGTGGCTGTAAAACCACAGGAAGGGTAGTTCAAGAAAGAACACCTGGTTTCCTATAGTCTTCCAAGCCCGTTGTATCAAAAGACAGGAAATATGTGCTTTTCTTATCACCTTTTAGGTGCACATAACAACACATAAGCACATAACAACAGGTGGCTCTATATTTATGCAAGACAACACTACATGCATTGGCCACAGATGGTATAAAGAGTCAAGAGTCCCAATTTGTGGTTGTACTCCCTGAATTAAACCTACCCCTGACACAAACAGCACTTGCCCCCAGATAATTTAAGCATCTAATCACTAGTCTTCTGGATGCAATTCGCATGGAACATTTGATAGGTCTTCTTTTTTTTTTTTATTCGGAAGTTCAAATTAAGGGCAAATATCATTAGCCCCAGCTGACCAATGAAGAAACTGAACCCAAAAGAGGTTTAAAAAACAAAGTGTCATACCCCAATAGAAAAATGGGCAAATGTCATGAGCAGGCAATTTATAGAAGATACACATGTGGCCAATAGATGTTAAAAAGTGTTCAGTGTATCATTTTCCCACTCTAGTATTGGGAAAAGTTAACTAACTGATAATACTCAATGCTAGTAAGGATGGAATGACATAACCTCTCCCACTACTAGCTAATGGGAGTATGAATTTGTACAACCTCTGTGCACTATAAAGTAATCTCGCAGGTTGCCTCAGAGGTCTTTTAATATGTCTCATTTGACCCAGTAATTTCACTCATCGGGCTCTGTATTATGGAAATATTTATTTATAAAAATGTTCAGCAAAACGTGATATGAAAGAAAAAAACAAAAACTCTACTTTCTGATTTCTATTTGGGAGAATAGATAAATAAGTGTTTATCATGTAGTAAGACATGAAACCATTAAAAGGTATATTTTAAGAATATTGAATAACACAGGGAATGCTAAAGATAAAACATTAGCTATAAAAGTAGGACACAAAACTTTAAATACAATCCTAGTTGTATGTTTTGAATGTATGCACAGATTATGCCAAAAAAGTAAGATAAATGAAATGAAATGCAGTGAAGTGTTAACAGTGATTTTCATTGGATGGTGGGATTACATGTAATTATATCCTTTGTGCATTTCTATATTTCTAATTTTTCTGTCATGAAAACGTTATCACTTTTATAATTGGGGGTAGGGGGGAAAGGTTACTTTTTAAAGCAAAGAGCACAAGATTCTGAACAAAGGAAGACCAGAGTCTGGTATGAGAGCATTAGCTTTGCAGCCATCCAGACCTCTAAGATCAAAACTCTTTTTGAACCAGGATGTTGATCTTGGATTCCTGAGACCTGAAAAGGTTTTATGTTTGGGTTTTTCAGAAAGGTTCAAAGCCCCCTAAGAGTATATTTTTAAAATGTTATATATGCATTTTATGTACACTTTTCTTGGGATACATTGCATAGCTTTCAGATAGTTAAACAGATCCTTGACCACAAAAGTTAAAATTAACATCAAGTTTAGTTGAGTAGCTAGTGAATCAGTTTAATCTGACTATGATTAATGTAGTCAAATCGTAATGTGAGTTTCACTCCTCCCCTTCATTAACAAGATATTTAACATTTCATTCAGGATCATGTTGACAACTCTGACAGATATAAATCTAGTACACTAAGCTACAATCACCTTGGAATCTGAAATGTGGTCCTATTCACAAGCCTAAATACAATGAGAAAAGTAATAGTTATGTTATAAAAATAACAATTACTAGTGTTATTTCACAGTTTACCAAGTACCTGTATATGTAATCTCATTTAATTCTTAGCACAAGTTTGTGGTGTAAAATGGTAACAACACTCTTGTGTCACAGATAAGACAACTAAAGCCCAGATAGAAGAAATGATGGGTGAACAGACAAGTAGCTGGTTTAAATGTCTCCTAATTACAGTTCACTGCTACTTAGACTCCTCAAAGGCTCTCCTTCTTCATTCTTGTTTTTGTTGCTGCCAGATACAGTAGGACTCTCTCCACCCAAATCAGAAGTCTGTCCCCTAAAAGCTGGGTGAAGGGGACACAGCACCTCTACCATTTTTGCAACTTCTTGTGAGTCAGACTGTTTAAAAATAAAAAGTTTTAGCACAACAAAACACAAAACCCACTAAAACTAAAACTTAACTGAACTAAGCTAAAATAAAATAAATTTTAAAATTCCTTCCCTGCACTTTCCACCTACCCCTTCTTCAAAGCTCCCCTCTTCCACAGGGCCTTCTTCAGTGCACTGGCCAGTAGGGACTGAACCTCTTAATAACTAAAATCAAGAACAACACCTTTTTTTTCTGAAACACACACACAACAAAACAGTTGAGGATTGCATTTTCTAAGTGGTTGTGTTGTAATCAGCTACCCAAAGCAGAAGTTACTGGTAGATCTAGCAAACACTGACACTACTAGCTGAAAAGTGGAAAAAATCAGATGAGTTGTCCATCTGCTGATTTTTTAAACTTTTTTTTTTTTTTTTACGAAGTCATTTAGTTATTTGGTTATCTTGTGTGAACCCAGATGAATTTCATCAGTCAGGCACCATTCAGTACTGTCTTTCATGGAATCCAGTTCAAGATCCCTTGAATCAGGATCACTCTGGGACTACTGCAAGGTTCTGAGGTGCCCAGAGAAAATGCTACCAGACAGTAAATGAAGTCTAGAACCAGAACCATGTGAAAGTACTGTTTCTAAACTTGGAATCCAAACCTAACTCTATGCTTTAACCACAGTTAGTAGTGCTGCCCTTGCGAATGCTGTGGGACCTACCAACACTTAGTTCATTTACCTATGGGCCTCCATGAAACTATTGCTAAGTGAGACTCCATTAACTAGAGGGCAAGGCAACCTGAGTTCCCCTATAATAGGTGTGAAATCATACATAAAACTCCAAGCCCAGGTGAACGAGGAAACCAAAGAAGGGAATCTGTGTAAGTTAGAGGGGGCTCACTGTCTTCCTTTTGTCTGATTTCTAATCACACAAATAATTCACCATTTTATGTTATGGCCACTTCACTGGTGAAAAGGGTGAAGGAAGACCCACTCCTTAGTAGGCAACTGACTTACATAAAATAAGATCACGTAATTACTGAAAACTGTGGCACTACACTTCAGGCTTGAGCTGGGGAAAAAGCAATCAACAACCACATATTGAGAGTCTACTGTATGCCAAGTACTGTCCTGGGAATTAAGACATAGCCCTGCTCTCCGGGAGTGTACGGTGTGGTAGAGGAATAAAGACAGGTGGCATCTGTGGAATGTGAAGCCATCAGGCTTCAGAGGCAAGAGAGACTCTATCGTTGGGTAATCAGGAAAGGATTCATGATTGTCAGTGCTCTAATGAGGGGAACAAGGCTGTGCTTAAAATGTATTTCATATTTCTTTCTCATAGGCCCACAACAGAAACCTACTCTCCATAGATTTTGATCATATAACCCGCACAGGAAAGATCTATGATGATCATCGAAAATTCACCCTTCGAATTCTTTATGACCAGACTGGGCGACCCATTCTGTGGTCTCCCGTAAGCAGATATAATGAAGTGAACATCACATATTCACCTTCGGGATTGGTGACGTTTATTCAAAGAGGGACATGGAATGAAAAAATGGAGTATGACCAGAGTGGAAAAATTATTTCAAGAACTTGGGCTGATGGGAAAATTTGGAGCTATACCTACTTAGAAAAAGTAAGTACATAGGGGTAAAAGACAAGTTTCAAGTTTCTGAATGAGACTATCGAAAATGGCCCTAATTGTCCATCTTGGTGAGGACCTGCAGGAGAAAAGTCTGTGTTCCAGCTGTTCTGTTCTGTAAAAGTAACAAAAAGATGTTGAACTTATAAGGATAAACTGTTTTTCAGCTGAAAATTTTCCCCAGTCCCACACTCTGCCAAGTACTCTTTCAGACTAAAGTAAGAATAATGGCTTAGCTTTCTCCTCATTTGAACATCTTTGTTCATGCTTTTGAAAAGGTATCTTTATTATTATGAAAGCTCATACTGAGGGAAAAATAGCTAGAAAATTATAAAATTGTGTTAATGTACTCAGCTCTGGTAAAAGGCTTTTTACCCAGAGGATAAGCAATTCTAATTTTGTTAGGATAGTCAGTGAAATTTTAGTTGTATGCATTTGAAGACTAATTTCCAAAAGTAATCAGCCTGCGGGAATGGTGGTAGTGGGGCCTCATTGGTAATACTCTTTTGTGTACACCGAGTCTCCAATAGCATCCATAATGGGAGCTTGTGGCCTGTGTCTGGGAATAATAGAAAAACATTTTAATCCCACTACAGGAACCATTTGTCAAACATCAGCCCCTACAGAGCAAAATGGTTTCTGGCCAGATTGGTACCAGAGGACAGTAAGAGTAATTGATCTCTATCTCAATGTCTAATCTCCTAAGATAGTGCCTCTTGCTTCCCAAATCTATTCTTTCAACACATTTAGGAATTCATCAGTCCTAAATTAATTTCTGCAAAAATTGAAAAATGCCTTCCCTTGAGAATTCAAGGGTAATCCGTATAAGGTAGCTTCTAGACGTTCTTAGAAAAGTCATAGGAGCTCATAGCTCACATGGCAGATTTCCCTGTTGGTACCAAGTAATGCCCAACTTTTCTGATACGCCCTCCCCAAAGTTAATAAAAATAGTGTGCCAGTGGTTATATGTCATTATAAAACCATGTTACTAGTTCCCAGAGTTTATTGCTGGAGAATTTACCAAGTTAGAAATGCCTGGAGATAAAGCAGAGTTCACCTGGGAGCCAGGGCAAAAGGAAGGAGTCCTTTGCTGAATCCACCTCGTGTCCTTTTCTGCTAAAAACATTCATCAAATCTATAATCTATCCTCTACACTGGCAAAATCTGAATCTTATGGAGCAGGTCTTTCCTCTTTTGAATTTTGGTAACAAGAACGATTGGCAAAACCGTATGACTAGTGCCTACAGAGTGCCAAGCCTGTCATAACATTAACTGAATCCAAATATTTGCTGGTATGTGTGCATAGGTGAAGTATTTCTTAAGGTGTATATTGATGACCTTCATATGAAGAAAAACAGATGCTACTGATCACTAACAGAATATTGGCTGAATTAGTTTTCCAGAAAGGAAGACAGGTTTGCACCAATCTTTCCACATGTCCTCCACATGACTACTTAAGTAGCCAGCACTCCTTAGAAGCATACGTGGGTTTGCACTTGTAATTCCAACCTCAATGACACTAGAGTCCAACCAACTGAGCTAATTGCCTATAGACAGTCACATCTAGGTCTCATAAGACTTTCCCTTTAGGCTATCTGCACAATAACATAAGAGCCTATTGAAAACTTCAATTTCATCCCTGGGTGCAGTTATTGAGCCTCTTCTCTGACACCAATGAGGAGATTTTATTGTTTCTCTTTTCTGAATTCACTGATTATTCCATCAAATTTACTTAAGCAAAGAATCACGTGAAGCGAACTTTGTAAGTTCTCTTTGCCACAGAAACCTAGTTGGCAATAATTGCTAAGCAAACAAACAAAAACCTCAGTGAGACTGCCAGTGTCTGCAGTGTACAAAAGTAAGACCTTCCTCACCCAGAATAAGGTATCAAGACAAGTCCTGGTAACTTTCTGACCAGTGAGACAAACCAGCTTATTCGTACCTTTGAGTTCACTTTTGTTCCTTTCTTGATTTTATATGTAATTTGTTCTCTAATTAAAAGGGTAGCTACTGATTTAAGCAATCCTGTTATGCAAAACTCAGAACCTACAAAACGCATACTTACGGAATGATTCTTTACTTTCCAAAAATCATTTGTCATAAAATTGATTTTATTAACATTATTATTACCAGTAATCATAACTAATTCACTTAATAGATATAATTAAATGAAATAACTTAATATAAAGCACCCAAGTAGAGAACTTAAATGCTGGCTAGCACTTACTGCCACTTGGAGGTAAATCAAAGCAAGAAAGAGCAGAAAAAAGGAAGGGAGGGAGGGAGGGAGGGAGGGAGGAAATTAAAGCATCTTTGAAATTGTGATTCTAGAGGGAAAAAGGGAAAGAACATTGAATTTACCAAAATCCCAAGTAACATGTAACTTTTTCAGTGACTTGAGGTTTTGCATCCCCTTGTGTTCTTTCCAGTCTTCTCTTTAATATGGCCTTTGTGGCACATTCTCTCACTATGACGGGGCACAGCAGGGATAAAGAGGCTGATTCTCATAGTATATTTTAAACTAAGAATTCTCAATTTTAACATGGATTTCTCTTTTTACACCACAAAATACTCTGGTATTACCTTGTGAATTTGCTTGCCATACCTGTGTCACGATGTATTAAAAAGCAGCAGCAGATTTTTCACCTTAACACGCAGAAATTTTGTAAAAATAGTTTGACTTCCTCTAGAGTAAGTGAAAGTTATGCTTATCATTTTCATGCACAATGGTTTGTAGCCATTAGGAGAAAAATAATTATTTGGATAATGGCTGGGGTTGCTTAATGATCTCTTCCCTATTAAAAAAATCAATTATTGTTTCTTAAATTTTCTCTATGTGATCATTAATTCTCTGTCTTGATTTATGAGACTTCTCGGAGTTAATTATATTTTGAAGACTTGTGGGCTAAAATTTTGTATTACAGTAAATGTAAATCTTTCAGTTTCCTAAAATAATTCTTATGAACTTCATTTTAAAAATGCATTTAAATATATTTTATAATCATTTAATAAGATATTTTAGCCTTATACATTTACAGCAATTGCCTCTTTGGGGCTGACGTTTTCGGAGGCTACCTAGAGGGACAGAACGACGACTGTGGCTTCAGCTTCCAGGTGGCGCCACACTGCCATCTGGTGGTCATCCAAATGCTTTAACTTTTCAAATTTCTGCTCTCATTTCTAGTCTCGTTCAAATAAGCATACAGCCATGATTGCTGTTGCTGTTGTTGTTGTTGCTTTTACAATTATATCTTTTAGAACCTCACAATCAATTAAAAGAATAAAAGTCTCCCACTCTGTTATTTGGATTAATAAGAAATGGCCTTTTATCCTATAGCAGCATTGTGGACATTGGATAGATTCGTAAGCATTGTTTTTGAGCAAACTGATAATAATGCCCACCCAAAGTGAAAAAGCAGCCAAATGAGAGCTAAATGGTATTTTGGCAACATAACAGTTACTTACATTCATTTGATTTCTAATCACATCATCCACATTCTTGCCATTGGCAGGAAGCTTTGAAACAGACCAAGGGCTTTTGAGACAGCCCAGCATCAGCACCACCTAGGAACAGGGTTCAGGCAGTAGTTTACTGCAGGCTGGAGGATGAGAACAGAGGAGAGAATAACAATGACGTGCCATAAATACTTGGAAAGACTGTTACAGCGACTGGAAAAGGCATGGCCCAGGCAGGCTGGTACTAGATAATGTGTGGGGGCCATATGGTGATAGTCCCTGGCCCGTGTCACAGGTAACAGATGTCATTTACTCACGGCAAGTTGACAGAAGAGAGTGGAAAGGAACTGAGAAATGTGACTTTCAGCCTAGAGATAATGCAAAAGCTTTTCCACAATTCCTGTATAAAGCCTTTCCACCCCTGCCCCCTGCCACCTGCTTTCCCACTCATAGGAAAATGTCTTGCTGATTCTATTGAATTCTGCCTTGGTCCAGGGAGGCAGTTATCCCTTAATGTCTCCAAGCCCATTCAGGATTTCCAAGTCTCCTTCCTTTTGTTCAGGAGGTTTTCAGAGGTCACAGTGGTGGAACGGTAGGCTGTGGCAAGCTGCCGGTTGTTCACAAGTGACGAATTGACAGGATTTCTGCACTCACCTCTGGCTCTCCAGGCATAATGTTGGCAGAAAAGAAAGAATGAGCAACCGACCAAATAACCACTGACTTTGACTTCATGGTACTGAGATGCAATTCCAAATCAATAATTCTTGGAAGGGTAGGGAGGATATGCAGTTTCAGAAAGCACATTCAATATTAGAATGTAATGTCATATTTAGAAGATATAAATGCACATTACATATACTTATGTAATTCACATTCATAAACATATAATTTGTGCTTAGAAAATGAAAATATACCTATTGTTTTCATAACATAAACTTGAATAAATAACCCTCAACTAAATCCCTTTGCTTGAAAAGGTAATTTTCAAAAGGAGAAGAATAAAGCTCCCCTAGGGAGTCATATCAGAATCTCCAAGGATGAGAAATTTTTATTTTTATTAAAAGATGAGATGCACATGTCAGTCAATTACAGTCCTCCCTAAAACAGTGCTCCTTTTATGTCTGTATTTAGAATTAAAACAAGACAATCAGTATTAATGAAACACCTATTACCTGATAAGCATTATACCTCAACAAACAACTGTTTCTGAAATACAGATCAGTTTAGGGGAAAGGGGTTACATAACCAGAGAATCATTCAATTTTAATGACATGCTTCCCTAATATTAAAACACAAATGGAAATGTGAAGTTAAAACATCAATTGCAAAACAATAATAATACCATAATAATATTTTATGCACAATTTTTAGGAAGATATCTCTATGAAGTCAATCAATACTTTATGGTAACTATAAATTAATTTGTGAAATGCCCTGCCATCCATTTACCTTCCTCTGAAACATATGCACATTGAAGCAACCTTTCTAAAATACCAACTTGACGGTTTCTCCCAGCTTGCACGTGCCCTCTTGCAACCATCCCTTAACTTTCTTAAAACCCTTCAAGAGTGCCAGATGCAGTGGCACACATTGGTAGTCCCAGCTACGCAGGAGGCTGAGACGGGAGGATGGCCTAAGCTCAGGAGTTTGAGGCTGCAGTGAACTATGACTATACCACTGCACTCCAGCCTGGGCAACACAGTGAGACCCTGGCTCTAAAAAATAATGAAATAAAACAGAAACCCTTTGATGACTCCCTGTTGCCAACATACTTAAATCCAAACTCCTTAGTGTGGCTTAGAAAGCCTAGCATGATCTGGACTCAGCCTACGTAGCTGACGTCATCTCCTGCCATTCCCACCATTCCCAACATACTCAAGCTCTAGCCACACAAAATTTCTCTCATTCTCTGAAAAAGCCATGTTCTTTTTCATATCCAGACCCTCACAAGGCTGTGCTCTCTGCCAAGAATACTCTTTCCCTACCCATGCCCCAGGCTCCCTGCCTTCGCCTGGACAATCCCCAGGCAATCTTTATATCTCAACTCAGATGCCACTTTATCCAATAAGCCTTTTCTGGTCTCTCAAGTCTGAGTAAGTTGGTCTTTCTCTGCCTTCCAGAAGCACTCTGTAACTCCCCTGTCATAACACATTTCACACTATATTGTAATTGCTTGGTTGCTTGTCTTTCTCCTCCATTAAAACTGTAAATTTCATGAAGATAGACACCACTATTGTGCACTACCGTATCCACTAGGATTTGCCACAGTGTCTGGCACACAGAAAGCGCTTGATTAATTTGTGTTGAATGGATGAATGTGTATTTTCTTTAATCGCCTCAACTTTAGTTGTCCATAATGTGCTATTCTGCCTTTGTCTCGTTTCAGTCTGTGATGCTTCTCTTACATAGCCAGCGGCGTTATATCTTTGAGTATGACCAACCAGATTGTCTGCTCTCAGTCACCATGCCTAGCATGGTGCGTCACAGCTTACAAACCATGCTTTCAGTGGGCTACTACCGGAACATCTACACCCCACCAGACAGTAGCACTTCTTTTATCCAAGACTATAGTCGAGATGGCCGATTGCTACAGACCCTGCATCTGGGGACAGGGCGCAGAGTCTTGTACAAGTACACCAAGCAAGCAAGGCTTTCTGAGGTGCTCTATGATACCACTCAGGTCACATTAACATATGAAGAGTCTTCTGGAGTGATTAAGACAATACACCTGATGCATGACGGATTCATCTGCACAATCAGATACAGGCAAACAGGTTTGTTGTGAAAGAGTGATGACGTCTACAACAACATCACTATTTTCTTATGACATTTTTACTGACCACAGTGTGAGATAGAAGCATTAATCTACACACCTTCAACCCAACTTTCACTTTACTTATCAAAGTATCTGACATTGAAAATTTAAAGCATGTTATAAAAACATATAGTACATTTCTTTCTTTCAGCTCTCAAGTAATTTGAAATCCAAGTGCCTAGTGTAACTGTATACCCATTCCTGCTCAGCACCAAATCTTCTCAAAGATGAAACTGCAAGATAGAAGTCTCACTGAAACTAGCTCAAGCCCTGTGTAACCTTTATAAGCCTCAGTTGATGACAAAATATCTTCACAAGTCAGAACTTTCTAATGTATTTTGCCCTTTGGGTTTATAGAATGCCTAAATCCAGTTACTTTAATGCTGGAATTTGTCAAAACCTGACCCACTGACTTTGTAGCAAAGGTTAAATGAAATGAAAGCATTTTTGTCAGTGATTGTAGCAAGAAAACATGTTCATAATATCAATTTCATCACCCTGGGCTACTGGATGTTATTACTTCTGTAGTTTCTATAATTAAAATGTTCCATAACTATACAGTATTTTAATTTTTTTATATTTGAGGATTACCACTATGAGAATATATATCCAGGAGATAATATGCCCAGGCATTTGATATCAGAGATCAATCTCTAATATTTTATTATGAATATAAAAGCACCAGTACTAAATAAAATAACACTAGACCTTTCTGATTCTTCCACACTGATCACCTAGCTTTTTACTGTTTTTGTTTTGGTTCCTATAGGGCCTCTTATTGGACGCCAGATTTTCAGATTCAGTGAAGAAGGTCTTGTGAATGCACGGTTCGACTACAGCTACAACAATTTCCGTGTCACCAGCATGCAAGCTGTAATCAATGAAACCCCTTTGCCTATAGATCTGTACCGATATGTTGATGTCTCTGGCAGAACAGAGCAGTTTGGAAAATTCAGTGTAATTAATTATGATTTAAATCAGGTCATAACTACTACAGTGATGAAACACACCAAAATCTTCAGTGCCAATGGACAAGTCATTGAAGTCCAATATGAAATCCTAAAGGCAATTGCCTACTGGATGACTATTCAATATGATAATGTGGGCCGCATGGTAATATGTGACATAAGGGTAGGAGTAGATGCCAATATAACAAGGTACTTCTATGAATACGATGCTGATGGGCAACTTCAGACTGTTTCTGTAAATGACAAAACCCAGTGGCGTTATAGTTATGATCTGAATGGAAACATCAACCTCTTAAGCCATGGGAATAGTGCTCGTCTTACTCCTCTCCGATATGACCTCCGAGACCGCATCACCAGATTAGGAGAAATTCAGTATAAAATGGATGAAGATGGCTTTCTGAGGCAGAGGGGAAATGACATTTTTGAATATAATTCTAACGGCCTGCTGCAGAAAGCCTACAATAAGGCTTCTGGCTGGACTGTGCAGTATTACTATGATGGGCTTGGGCGACGCGTCGCGAGTAAGTCCAGCCTAGGGCAGCACCTTCAGTTCTTTTATGCAGACCTTACCAACCCCATAAGAGTTACTCATCTGTACAACCACACAAGCTCGGAGATTACATCTCTGTATTATGATCTCCAAGGTCACCTCATTGCCATGGAGTTAAGCAGTGGTGAAGAATATTACGTAGCCTGTGATAATACAGGTACCCCACTAGCTGTGTTCAGCAGCCGAGGTCAAGTCATAAAGGAGATACTATACACACCTTATGGCGATATCTATCATGACACTTACCCTGACTTTCAGGTCGTTATTGGTTTTCATGGAGGACTCTATGATTTCCTTACTAAATTAGTGCACCTGGGGCAAAGGGATTATGATGTTGTCGCTGGCAGATGGACAACGCCTAATCATCACATATGGAAACAGTTGAACCTCCTTCCTAAACCATTCAACCTCTACTCCTTTGAAAATAACTACCCAGTTGGCAAAATTCAAGATGTTGCAAAGTATACCACAGGTATTTAAACTATTTAAAACTTTAAACCTGAGTAACTCAGTGCTGTTGATTTTATCACAGAATCTCAATGCCTTTGTAAATGTGCTTCCTCTTCCTGACAGTTAGCCCACAGGTTATTGTGCATTTTGCTTAGATTTTTGGAGTGAGCAAAACATGCATGTTAACATAAAACATAATGCTTTTGCATCCTGCTACATTTTCTTTTTAGCTGTTTCTATGTTTTACTCTTACATGCTTAGATGAATAATTACATAAAAGAAAAATTCAGGATTCTGTTTCATCATATAAATCTAACATGATGATCCTTGTGGCCTTAGTACCACTATCACATTAGGAATTTCAATGTAGTAGGCTGAGCTTATAATCCAGGGTTATCCACAGATCAAAACTTTTCCTTGTAGAGAGAGGATCAGGTGTTTTAGTGTGGGTCATATAAAGGGGAGTTTTGGCCGGGCGCGGTGGCTCAAGCCTGTAATCCCAGCACTTTGGGAGGCCGAGACGGGCGGATCACGAGGTCAGGAGATCGAAACCATCCTGGCTAACCCGGTGAAACCCCGTCTCTACTAAAAATACAAAAAACTAGCCGGGCGAGGTGGCCGGCGCCTGTGGTCCCAGCTACTCGGGAGGCTGAGGCAGGAGAATGGCGTGAACCCGGGAGGCGGAGGTTGCAGTGAGCTGAGATCCAGCCACTGCACTCCAGCCTGGGCGACAGAGCAAGACTCCGTCTCAAAAAAAAAAAAAAGGGAGTTTTAGGCTGGGTGCGGTGGCTCACGCCTGTAATCCCAGCATTGGGAGACTGAGGCAGGCAGATCACTTGAGGCCAGGAGTTCAAGACCAGCCTGGCGAACATGGTGAAACCCCCCATCTCTACTAAAAATACAAAAATTAGCCAGGTGTGCTGGCACGTGCCTATAATCCCGGCTACTCAGGAGGCTGAGGCAGGAGAATCACTTGAACCCAGAAGATGGAGGTTGCAGTGAACCAAGATTACACCACTGTACTCCAGCCTGGGCAACAGAGTGACACTACATCTCATACATACATACACACATACATACATAAATGTTTTATTCCTAACTTCTATTGCCTAAACAGTTTGAAGGCAGGAGAGGTATCTTTCAAGTCTACAACAAAGTTTATAAAGTATGGGATTTTTTTCATTTTCTTTTTTAATATTGTGTCTCACAGACATCAGAAGTTGGTTGGAGCTATTTGGTTTCCAGTTACACAATGTACTACCTGGATTTCCCAAACCTGAATTAGAAAATTTAGAATTAACTTATGAGCTTCTACGGCTTCAGACAAAAACTCAAGAGTGGGATCCTGGAAAGGTTAGTAAAAGTTTTATCACCTCTTTTTAGCTGAAACAACAGGAGGGCATTCAATATCTAGAAATTATATTTACATATATTTGCTTACTGACATTTTAGTCTTCTTGAGTATTCACTAAAATGTGCACAATTAATGAGAAGGTAGAAAAAAATCTCCATGAGAAAAAGATCAGAGAATTGGAATTTTGGGGGCAAAAAGATTAACAGGTTACTTGATGACTGCTGCAATGGGTAAATAAGAGGAAAGAGGAACTGTACTTTTAAAATTCTGAAATGGGCTACCAAGAGCAATTATGGATTCTACCTAGAGAAAATTGTTCCGTAAGAGACATGAAAACATCAGATTTCCAACTGTAAAATAATTTAGGGGATGATGTCTTAAGAGCATGTGAATAACAGAATAAAATTATTCTGATAAAGAAAAAATACATAAGCACAATGAAGCAAAAATAATGAATATTACAAGGGTACAGTTTTGGGAAAAAATAGGAACATCAAAACATTTAAGATTCAGCAGATGATTTCATCAGAAGTGTGAGGTACAAATGAAAATAAGAAGGAGCGTTTTCTTTCAACTGAAAGAAATGTGAATATCTGTGTTTGCAAAAACAAAATGAGCTTGATACAATAAAACTGAAATGTGGGTGTGAGACCTTGAAATTTAAGTCTAAAAAATTATAAAGGACAGGAAGTTCTAGATAGGTCCTATAAATCCATCCCTTTGTAAAGATGTAAATGCTTTTTGTAATTAAAAGTCCTTCTAAAAAACATTTAGCAAAATGTTGAAAATTGCTGAAGCTTCGTAATGGATACTTGGAGGTTCATTAGTCTTTTCTCTTTATTTCTTAGTATGTTTGAAAATTGCCAAAAATAAAAAGGTTTTTTTTAAGTCCACGTAAAAAGATCAGTGAATTTCTGGCTGATTTGCCATAGTTAATTATAAGGTCTTAAACTCTCTAAAGTAGAAACTATAAAAAAAAAAAAAAAAAAGAAAGAAACTGCCTTATGCATTTCTGTGTGCCTCGCTGTGCCTAAGTATTACTCTACATGTAGTAATAACATCTAGTCAGTGTGAGGGAAATCAGTGAAAATAAAATGCCTGTGTTTTGGGAGAGCTGGACCCACTTAATGTGCCTTCCAGCTCTACAATTCTGTGATTTCAAGTTTGAAAGTATTTCTTTATGCTTAACTCCACCAAGACATAAGAATGCTAGGTAATCACCTGTTAGTCTTTTCCAAATCTCTGATGAAGAGATTCCAAATCTGGCCGATTTTTAAATCACTCACTGGCAAATTAAAGAGAGAAGGAAGCAACCTTGCAAGCCTGTCCTTTCCACAATCACCAAGTATCTGACAGACGTTTAACTCCATGCTGCATCTGCTCTGTGCCTCTCTTTCCTAGACTATCCTGGGCATTCAGTGTGAACTCCAGAAACAGCTCAGGAATTTCATTTCCTTGGACCAACTACCTATGACTCCCCGATACACTGATGGACGGTGCCTTGAAGGAGGGAAGCAACCAAGGTTTGCTGCTGTCCCTTCTGTTTTTGGGAAAGGCATAAAATTTGCCATCAAGGATGGCATAGTAACAGCTGATATTATAGGAGTAGCCAATGAAGATAGCAGGCGGCTTGCTGCCATTCTCAATAATGCCCATTACCTGGAAAACCTACATTTTACCATAGAGGGGAGGGACACTCACTACTTCATTAAGCTTGGATCTCTGGAGGAAGACCTGGTGCTCATTGGTAACACTGGGGGGAGGCGAATTCTGGAGAATGGTGTCAATGTCACTGTGTCCCAGATGACTTCTGTGTTGAATGGGAGGACTAGACGGTTTGCAGATATTCAGCTCCAGCATGGAGCCCTGTGCTTCAACATCCGGTACGGGACAACTGTCGAAGAGGAAAAGAATCACGTGTTGGAGATTGCCAGACAGCGTGCCGTGGCCCAGGCCTGGACTAAGGAACAAAGAAGGCTGCAAGAGGGGGAAGAGGGGATTAGGGCATGGACAGAAGGGGAAAAGCAGCAGCTTTTGAGCACTGGGCGGGTACAAGGTTATGATGGGTATTTTGTTTTGTCTGTTGAGCAGTATTTAGAACTTTCTGACAGTGCCAACAATATTCACTTTATGAGACAGAGCGAAATAGGCAGGAGGTAACAAAAAAAATCTCTGCCTTTGCGTCACCAAAGACTGCCTGTTTTTAAAACATAAAATGGTTTATTGTATTGGTTTTCTAGATCAGAACTCTGTATATGTAAATATGGAGGAAAAACATATCCAACTGCCTTTCAATGTGACGGAAGATGGTATTTTAATATTGTTTGTTTAAACTCTTTAAGAAATGACAGAGATTTTTAGTTCTTGTGTGGCAGTATTCAAAATAACACAAGTAGAACTCAAACACCTAAAAACAGTTTTCGGAAAGCACCACTTTCAATTTGCCGAGCCATGCATATGTTCCAATATCCAGAAAGAACCCAAGGTTCTCTATTTCTATTGTGGCAAGCAGTTTCATCCTTAACTGTTGGCAGAAATTGTGGGCTATTTGAATAGGTGGTGCAGTAGTATCTGAACCTTGCATTTCAAAAGACTGCCAGCCCTTTCACATTTTCCAGATCTGTTATAGGAAACTTAAAAACAGGTGTAAAATGTCTTCAGCCACCATCTCCTAGAGTCAGGACCCAATTGCCCTTCCTTCTTGATTATTCCTCCTTGCTTGTTAAAGTAAATGCCATATTATTGTGCTGTGTTTTGGCGTGTGGTAGCTGGGTTCTGTCTACCATGCTTCCCTGTGGGTGTGGTAACCAGACTGAATAGCCACTATTTGCTCGTGTGTACATGACACCAAAGCAGCTGGCCAGCGTGACCTCTCTCACACAACCTGTTTTGACTCAACTTTTTACTAAATTGTCCAGCTGTATTGGTATCATGTAAACGTAGCTTTTATTAACCTGGGTAGGAATTTCTCATTTATATATAGGATGTATTTTGGTCATAGTTTCACATTAGTGATTCAGCATCTATACACTAATCCAATGGTTTTGTGCACATGAAAGGTAATTTACTTAAAAGTATGATTCTGGTACAAAAACAAAAAGAGGCTTTAGCAGGCATACGTGCCTGGGATGCCGATACATATATTAACTACTACTGCAGAAATTCATAAGAGCCAAAACCTTAGAAAAATACACCTAGTACTTAAGTGAAAGTACTAAAGGGAAGACCAGACCAAACATCACAGCAGTTGCTGCCACATTGTTTCAGCCCACTTAGATTTATCTTTCAAATGTACAATTCTGTATTGAACATCTCCCAGCCATATTCAGGAAATCGAATCAAGTGAATCCTTTCCAACCGAAAACATTTCAACTAATTATAGAGATGCAGACTCATTTTTACTAAAATAATTTATGTGGTTAGTTATTTTCGTTCTCCGTCCTTACCCATTTATTTTTATTTAATCATCTCTACTGCCTAGGAAAATAACTGTTTTCCAGGACGGGTTATTTGTTCTGTGATCATTTAAAATTTGGAGAAAGGTCAGGATTAGTGTTAATATCAGCTGCAGTTTCTCAATCTCTAGGAATCCTGCAGTAAAAGAAGCCCCTTGGTGAGCTGAAAGATTTGTGCCCAGTGACAAAGAGACAGTTTGTAAAATGCTGTGTAATTGTAAGTTACCACAAATGAAAATACATGACAGCACAATGTGGCCTGTAGAAAATTCCCCTGAGCCAGCTTCTGCACTTTCATCACTGAGTCTAAACATTTGCTATGTCTGAAGGCAAATTTATGATGGAATGTTAGTTTGGATTCTTTCCAGCTGCTACCTAAATGCAGTGTGGGGTCATTGCCTTGCTTTGCGATGACAGTTTCTTTGAAAATATGCAAAGTCATAAGCTCATGTTAAGGTTTTCAAGAATCTGCCTCCTACTACACAAAGGGAAGCAAGGGAAAGGAAATGACCCTGGCAAACAGTAGGGAGGGGTGTATTCAAACATTTCATTTTCAAAACCTTCGGGTTAGAATACCACTTACACATGTATTCTGAGAAAGAGAATTCATGATGAACTCATCTCTCTTTATAACTGGAAACATACCAACTTGATATATTGCTAATCCATACTAAAATCATATCATTGGGTTTTTCCTGAATCAGGCCTGTGTTAATGGTACAGTATTTATTCAGAATGGCAATTCTAAAATTACTAACAAACTTGCTGAAAATTTGAATACCTCCACACCAACCTAAAAATGGACCTTAAGTTCCTAGAACCTCTGATGTTCTTTTAAATTAATGGAAAAATAATTTGTGAACTGTATATAGAGAGTGCATTCGTAAACGTGATTATGTATTTTATCACGAATCCAAAATGTCAATATTAGAGTCTATTTTGCTTATATTTTAAGCAATTATACTTTTTTGCAATTCACTGATGATGTATCATTTTCAAACTGCTTTAAATATCCATCAGAAACAAGTATTTGAAGCTTTTACTTAATAGTGATTACCTTGAACTGTGGATTTCTAGTTTGTAATACATATTTAGTTGGTTCGTGCCTTTAGTTTCTTAAAGTTACATTTGTATTATATTCAGGAAATGCACTTTTTATTACTTACAGCTGTGGTTTTAATACTGCCTTGAACTATTATTATTCTTTTTACAACTCCTAAAGTTCGAGGGAGGAAAGAAAAAAAAAAAAAAGCAAAAGGTTAGCACTAATGAGTAGTAAATCGAAGAGAAACATTTTGGCATTTCTTAATAGGAACATGGAGATATTGAGTATATCACTTCCTATTCAGCTGAATAGAAAGAATGCCTTCATTGACTTGCAGTTCTGAAGTTTAAATTATTGAAAGAACAATTCATTTGCATTTCCTGATGAAAGTAAAAGCATTTTTCAGAGAAACATAAGAATTTCTCATACCCAGCAGACAGATGGCTGACACTGCACAGCCACACACCATTCGAGTAAGTTAAAGTGCAAGCATAGTAGTTAGACTCTCCTATGAAGAATATTCTGGGCTGGAGGCAGGGAATACTCCATGGTTGTTTCTTTTTCCTAGTTAAGCCCATTTTGTTTGTGCTTTTCTGTTTTGTTTTGTTTTCACTCTTGCACTACAGTCTAGAGATCCAAATGAACTGAAAAGTTCAAAGTTTAACACATTTAAATATGTTTATTTTTAGTTGTCATTCTAATCGTTATTGATTAGAAGCATGACTCCTGAAGGAAAGGGAAATAAATCTCAATTCATACTAACTTTCAACAAAACACTTGCCATATAAATAAGTATATGATTTATTTTTAACCCAAAAAATGTATAAAATAAGTGTATCCTTTGCTGTCAATTTATCTAGATGATCTATAATATATAGACTACATATATATAATATATACAACATAGCCAAATGTATGAAAACTTGACAATGTATAATTTGGAATTCACATGCTACCTATGTAGAGAAGTATGAAATTAAGTTATAATTTTCATGAGACTTTTTGAACACTGTTGACACAGTTTCAAGCATTCCATCATGTTATTTTGACTCTTTTTCTTTTTTTCTTTCTTTTTTTAAAAGTGTATTTTTAACTAGACCAGGCCCCACTATAATATCACTTAAGAGAGTCAGGGCAAAGTTTTTGCATTTATGAAGATGTGTCCATGTAAGGGTGATTGTAAAGGAGTTCACTGGTAATAGAAGCAAAAGTATAGTAATGAAGTATTGAGAAGAAAATTTTGGAGAGATTGGAGCATATTATATATAGCTTGTGGAAAGACATAAGGCTGCAGATTGAATAGAACATTCCTGTTTTCTTGAAGAAATTCACATACATATAGCTGACCTGACTAGTACTTCAGCTCTTCCACAGCCTTCTATAAAGGTTCTCTCTTCTGCAAAGAAAACAAACAAAAAAAAAACAACAAAAACAAACAAACAGAAAAAAAAAACAGAAAAAAAGCAAAAAACGAAAAAAAAAAGCAAAGTAAAATTTAAAAATACAGAAAACAAACAACAAAAAAGAATTCAACCATAAATAGTGACTATTATTTCAGTGTGTCCTTCATGTGAAAGCTATTAAGGACCAAATATACTACTGTTCATACGAAGAAATTACTTTCTAAACAGTAATTGAAAATACTTAGAGTTAAACTTGCTGTGGATTTTGTCTTGGCAGTTGTCATCTTACATTATTTGTCAAAGGAAATGTGTTTGGCAGTTAAAAATCTTTCCTTAGATTTAGTGGTGGACTTTAACCTCTTAAATAAATGTTAGTATATCAGATTGTGTCCTTGAAAAATATTTTACTTGTATGAATCATGACAACGTCTAAATCTTTACTATTCTTCTGGCAAAAGCATCAGTAAGAGAGAAGGTGAAAAAGAGAAGTATAGCCTTTATGTCAGAAAAACATTCTTTTTAGCTGCTTACTTTCTCATGAAAATTAAAGATGTTTACAGTGTATGCCAAGTTTTCAGTTTCTGTATAACAACAGTTAGAGGTTCTAATCATATTGAAAATTGTGTTATAATGGTCTGAGCCATGTTACTAGGAAACAATAGGTTCCAATTTTGTATTCCTGCTCTCCTGTGCTGAAAAGTGACTGGATACTGTACAGGTTCATGTTCTCTGGCTGCAGTTAAATGGTCTTTTGCATTTTGCTCTGGCTTTCAGGCCAGAAGCATGCATTTTTCTACAAGAGCATCACAACAACATGCTGTAAATATTTAAAGTTAAACATTATGTGTTGATATTTGAAAGAAAAGTACTTTGAATATTTCATTTTTAAAAAATAAAATTGCCAATGAAAAATGTGTCCCATTTTATTCATGCGCCAAACTGCCTTCTCAAGTCAGTCTGGTCACCTTGGATAGGACAAGTGGCTCACTAACAGGGAACAATAAAACCACACCATCTTGAAAATGTAGGTACAGAAATCAAAAGGTCACTAATCCTAGGCAGACTTCTCTTCATTTTTATTTTTCATACAAATAGGATCTCTGACACAAATGACCATTTAATAAACAAAGAAGAGTAGCTGCTGCAAATATAAATGCCTCTAGGCTATGACTTTTAAAAAGGCTTCGCTCTGCTTTGGGTGCCTTTCTCAGCAATAGAAAGAAAATAAAAAATTATAAAAATGGGGTGGGAGAGATATAGGCGTTCAGGGTGTCCAAACACACTGGCAAAAAAATGGATGTTGGGGCGGCAGCCAGTGGGGAAGGGTGTCAGGGAGGGGAGGCAATCATGAAACACTAAAAAAATCCTATGCAATTACAATTGCCATTTGGCACTTGTTTTTCACAAGAAGACATTTACAAGTGACGCTGGGAAATCTGGCCAACAGATCTTCAAAAATTCATCTTCATACTAGCGGAGCACATATAGTCCAAACAGCCCATTACTGAAACTTGGAATCCTGCAATTTACACTTCAAAATGCCCTGCTGCTTTTTTATGTGTGTGTGTGTGTTTCACTATGTATATATACAGTGAAAAGAATCATGGAGCAGAAGACAACCTTGATCATCTCAACACAACCCATCAGTAAAAAATAATGGGAGTAGGGGGTTGTTAGTATCAATTATCTGGATTTTTTTTCAAAATATGCATCCCACCTCACACTCAGGGTATTTTTTAAAAGGGCAGGAGCTCCTATAGGGAGATAATTATTAAAGGAAATAGGAGATTTTTGTATATTCCTTCCCTATTCACCCTCCCTTTTAGAGATCTGTGAATATCAATGTTATTTAAACATTCAGTAATATTACTACCTTAAAGTTATACATATATATAACTACACACACATATATATGTAAATTATTGTACCTAAATAAGCTTGTGAGGTTAGTACGACTTAATTATTCCTACTTGGCAAATGCAATAACAGTAACAGACTGACTTACCTAAGGTCACGTGGATAATCAGTAACAAAGATGAAAAACAGTGGGAGTTGAACAATGAGAACACATAGACACAGGGAGGGGAACATCACACACTGGGGCCTGTCAGGAGGTGGGTGGCAAGGGGAGGGAGAGCATTAGGACAAATACCTAATGCGTGCGGGGCTTAAAACCTAGATGATGGGTTGATGGGTGCAGCAAACCACCATGGCACATGTATACCTATGTAACAAACCTGCACATTCAGCACATGTATCCCAGAACTTAAAGTAAAATAAAAATTAAAAAAAAAAAATGTTTAAATGGCCCACCAGGTGACTAAAAAAAAAAAAAATCAGATCTCATGCACTCCTGCTTTTACTCTCTCTGTCCAATACTGAATGTGATACGTACTATAACCTTTTGTCATCTTGTGAGAAAACAGTTCTATTTTTGTGTGTATGTGTGCAACCAAGATGTATATATATCTCAATTCCATATATGTTAATGGGCTCTATCCAAACAGTTGGTCAGGCTTACTGTATCTTGTTACATTAAAAAAAAAAAAAAAAAAAAATCTTCATTTAAGAACTAAATGACCTAATGATAGGAATTCAGCCTTTTACTACAAGTTTGGCCAATGACCCCAAATTAGGAAAATATCCAAACTGGGTAGTTTGACTTCCCCCCTAGTTGCAAACTGCAAAATAATGGTACCCCATTTACTGCAAGAGAAAACATAAGTGTCAAAGTTGAATGTATAGCATCCTAACAGGAAGACCAGGCATCCTATAACCTTGAAATGCCCAAGGGCAAATCTGGGTTGTACTAGTAGTAGACTGGATTCTAAGCTTAACAAAGTGAATCAAATAAAACATAAGCTGATGTTGAAACATTATTAACAGAGTTTAAAGCTGTTCCTCACATTTTTAATTCTGTGTCCATTCTACCCCAAAGAATATCTTAAATCCAGCCCTTTATTTATAGCAGAGGACTTAATCAGAGGCATTCTCTATAGACTTATTCTACCTGTGCACTACCACAAAGGTTCCCTGCCTGTAACAGCCAAACAGACAATTACCTAAGCTTGTCTCCATACTGACCTTATCTCTTAAGAGCAAATTTCAGAGGAAATGAATAAGTATTTAATAAGCTGTCATGTTCCTTTTTGGGCTTGCTGACACACTTTTGTTTCTGAAGAGAGCTGCACACTTGGAAATATATTGTGCATTTTTCTACCTTGACTCAGCATCTTACAATATGTTAGCATGGCAATATTTTAGATATGGCAAGGATATGACCTTTCTGTAAAGGTGCAAGTTATTACATATGGAAAATAGCAGGGATGCTCAAGTTGGGAAAGAAAAGGTGAAGAAAAAAAAAAAACTTGATGAATAAAAGGCCAGCCAAAGAAGACAGGGAGTAGGCTCATCAACTGGGAGCTTTGACAGTAACAAAATCAAAAAAGCACTTACCTTTTCCAGGGAATCACTCCAATAAGATAAGATAATCATCAATCCTTTATTTGGTTTATTAATAGCATCAGCCTCTGAATATTTTTATAAGGAATATTTCAAGACAAATTAGGTAAAATAAAGCTTTCAAACACTTTATTTAAATGTGAAAGACTTGATGATTCAAAAAAAGGCTCTTGGAAGTGAACATGCAAACAGAATTCATATGTTTAGGATTATTCCAGAATGAACACATTATAGAGTTAGGATTAGTTACGTCTATTACAATTTAAACTCAAGCCATATAATTAAAAATTATTAAACCTATGCAACTTATTATGAAAGTAGGATTTTTAAATTCCTTTACAAGTTAAAGTGATGCTTTTACCTCAAGAAATGGTAAACCACCCATAATGCATTACTGGGGCCATACTCTACTTTTTCACTCCCACAGCATCCGCATTAAATGCTCAGAAATCAGGTCTTGCCAGTACATGAAGAGTAGCTCTGTCTCTCAACAGTTCACTAATTAAAACCAAGTTCATCAACACTCATACACAACCCAGAATTCCAAGTTATTATTTTACAGTGAAGCTTAGCCTTTTCATATGGCCCATGGACCAGAGTATTTGCATTGACTCGTTCTGCCTCTAAAGACCAGATCTATCTGGCTCTAAAGACCAGATCTACCTACACACACACGGGGAACCTCATTTATCATGTACTTATCAACTTTCATTGTTATTGTTTCCTTGTCTTTTATTGTTATTTTCTTTCACTGTCTTTCTCGTTATTGTTTTCTCGTCCAACGAGACAGTGAACTGAGAGCAGGGACCAGGTGTTTTTACTTCTATACCCTCAGTGTCCTATTACGTTTGCTGAGTGAATGAATTCTGTGAACCCTGTAGCAAAGTGACATATAATCAATCACAAATCATGAAAATATAAATGTGAGAAGAAAATACCACATAAAATTCTGACTCTCGTGTAGGTTTCAATCACTTGGAATTTTTTAAAAAAACTTAATATAATCATAAACTTTCCAGTGGTTTTGTAGGGTTACTTTAAAAGGAGGCTGGTTACAAATCAGTTATTCATGAGCTGCAGCTGCTGAAGTTTCCCTTCAAAATGAGGTTTTCCATGTAGTAGAAACAACTAGGGCAGAGGTAAATAAAAAGAAAAACTCATTTCATTGGATTTGTAATACAATTTCAAATCCTGTAGCATCAAATACGATAAACATGTTTACAGCGTATCTTAAATTATAAGATTTTCAACTCCAGGTTGGTCTGTGGATTTTACTGTCCAACATCAGAACACTAGGCAAGAAGGTTCCTTTCAGAATTAAACATAAATCCTTCACTCTTTTTCTAGTGCTTGTTTTAACACACAGTATACAGCTTCAAAAATCCCAAAAGAGCCTATGACACCATAGCTAGTGGAGAACTTGGCAAAGACAAGGGACACCAGCCAACTTCCCACCATACAATCAAGCAAGACATTTTAAAATTAGTAGCTATCAAATAATATTTCACTAAAAACGGAGC
This sequence comes from Colobus angolensis palliatus, assembly GCF_000951035.1. Taxonomy (NCBI): domain Eukaryota; kingdom Metazoa; phylum Chordata; class Mammalia; order Primates; family Cercopithecidae; genus Colobus; species Colobus angolensis. The sequence continues at coordinate 641,610 of NW_012114699.1, read as the reverse complement.
TTTTCACAAAAACTGAGGATTATTTTTATTCATATTTGGCAAGAATTGACATTAATCATTTATAAAGTATTCATTATGCTTTAAATTGTTTCCTATTTGTAAATATAATAACTGAAAATAACCTATGGAATTACTTTTTCCCAATCCTCATTTCAAATCTCCTCACTATGTACAAAAGTCCATTTCAGCTTTGACATCATGCTAGATGCTTCCATTACAGGACTACACTGGCTTTAGAAATTCATTTGTAGCTCACTGAACTGTATTATCTACAATATATAAGACTTAGCATATATTTAAATTATAGAAAATAAAGTACAAGGTGTTTTATTTTTCTTCATGGGGCTTTCAGGCAGACATCAGGATCTTCTCTTATCCCTAAAGAAAAATAACAAAAATGAAGAAAAAATAAACTTACAAGCTATTAAAATTATAGATTAATGCAAACTTATAAAATTTCCAACTGCATACAACTCACAATGAAACAACACAATAATATACCACAAGCAACTATTATTGAAAACTGAGTTATGAAGAATGGAATACTAGGCAGAAAAAAACAACTAGCCAACTTGGAAATTATAGTTCTATTTGCATTTGTATTAAAAAGGCTATTCATTAATTTAATTCACCACTGGAGTCTAATTGTCAGTTTATGCCTGAGCCTAGGTCCCTGTCAAAAAGGGACATAACAACTCATTTTCTTTTATCATAAATATTTATTGTTTCAATCAAGGCCGATCCTCTTACTCCAAACAAATGATAAACCCCATTCAATAGAGGAGTAAACAGTCATGTATCAGATAGCTACAGACATTGGCTGGTATTCAGTCTTTAGCACCACACATACACTAAAATAGGTTTGCTCAGGATATGTAATAATTTGTGCCAGTGGAACAATAAAGTCTACTATTTAATTTCCTTTGCTTCAGAAAAATGTCATTAATTCAAGCACCACCAATTCAGAAACCAGAATCGTGTGTGCCAGGCTAACGTTGGCTTTCATGTCCCTGTAGGAAAAAAACAGTTTCCTAAGCAAAGGTAAAGCACAGCTCAGGTGTGCTCTGAATTATACCATCTTTCACATTATTTGTGTCTGAATTAGTGAAGTGAAATGATACTTAGCTACCTATAAAAGGGACAGGAAAGAACAAGATGAGACAGACAAGAGCAGTTAAAATGCTATGGGCTTATAGAATTTTTGATGATTTTACAGAGATTTATTAAAAGTTTATAGAATAATAGATTAAAATTATAGCACATAAATTGTCACCTCTCATTTGACCGGCTACATCTACTTTCTCATTGCATTTTTCTTACATAACTTCTAATTGATTATATGGTTATGAATAGGTTGACTCATAAATCTGAGCTTCCAAACCCTGTCAAAAATTAAGAGTAAATCATACCTGTAGTACCTTGTGTACTTCTAACTGAGGACTTCTTCTCAACTGGATACTGCAGAGGTATTACAATGCCTTGATCTGGCTTCTGAAATGCTGAAATGAGATTTTTTATTTTCCGGAAATATCTTTTATGTACCCCAGGTGCTGTCTGGAAAATAAAAGGCCAAGCAAATTATTTACCTATCTCAAAATGATACAAAAAGACCTACAAAATGTGCTAGGGATGCTAAGAGAGGTAACATTTGTGTAACTTGTTGAAATATTTGAAAACATAAGAAAGAAGGAAAAACAACATTCCAGAAGAGCTTACTTTGGTTGGCTGAATTTCCCTGCAAGAGGAGCTAATGAGCTGTCATTTCAGTTCTCCCAAGGGTGGTATTAGTTTGTGCAAGCTCTTGCTCATCACCCTGCCCTTCCTGCCTGCTCCCCATCAGACATCTCAAACCTCTAAGGGTATACAGGCCATTACCCACAATGAATTCACCAACAGAGGGGATGCAGTTAAACAGGAAAAAAAAAAAAAAAAAACAGATCCTACAGGTCATTAATAAACAGCCTGAGGAACAACAACAAAAGAAAAACCAACAACCCATCCTCCCTGCCATCATCCCACAATATAAAATGCTACACAGGAAATTAAAAATTGGCTGTTATGATACACACAGTGCACGGCTAGTTCAGTCCTCATACTCTTTCACCTCATAATATTTCCTGCGTCATTCTTCACATTAAAATTTTTCCTCCTTGGGAAACTTCCCTATAATCCCAAAATTATTCTCTTCATCAGCATGTCACTGTAACAAGGTTTTCTCTATGACATGAAAATGAAAGACTATATAAGGTCACCTTTATTTATTTGTGTATTTTTAAAGAGACAGTTATTTGCAGATGACTATTAAAATGTGTTCCTTTCCTGACATCAGTTGTCTTGCAAAGACACTGCCTGAAATCAACAATTTCCTGCAAAAGCTTATGAGCCAAGCTTCAGGCATCAGCTCAAAACTGTCATTTTACATAAAATAAAGTAGTATTGCTATGAGCAATTGAACAATGACTAGTATTTTTTTTTAAAGTTGTTTTTCAGCTATTCCATCTGGAAGATTTTTGAGGTGGGAGCTGTTTGTTTTTTTAGAATTTAATGAGAAAACATGAAGGCTGGCATGAAGACTTCTGTCAGCTAGACAGTGGTATGCTGAAGATAGCATACTACACTATCCATAGTAACTCTCAGTCATTTCCTTATGTTGGGGTAATTTTTCATTGAAAACATGACAAAAATTCTTTTTAGCTCTATATTAGTGTTCCCCCATATGTTCACAGTAGATGTAGAACACTCTCTCACCCAGCTCCACCCCACTCTCTCACCTACCCTCCATCTTCCTAAAGCTTGATTGAGAACTCATCCAAAATAACATGGCCATTCTTGCAGAAATCCAAACAGTTCTTTGGTTCCAAGATAGAATCTCCAAATTGCAAATGCAGGCCATAGGCACAAATTGCCTCCTTATACTCTCCTCAGTGCACTTTTTCATTTGCAAAGCACATTCCTATCTCTTGCCTTCACTATTTCCTCACAAAATGGCAGTTATTGGCTTATTCAGTTATTCCCATTTGACAGATAAGAAAATGTGAATGCAAAGAAATTAATCAGCTTGCCCAAAGTCACACAGACAACCAGAGGCAGAACTGGCTCTGAATCCCAGGACCCAGTCTCTTGCCTTTCAGATTAGAACTGGGTCAAACAGGATCTAGCGAAGCTAGGGTCATCAACCAGTAGAGAAACTACACACTCCCCAAGTGTGGAAAGATTTCAAACCACACATCTTTTTGGCTGTTCTTGTGGCTTGTAAAACCATTTATCAACAGAAGCATAGCTGGGCACAGTGGCTCACACCTGTAGTCCCAGCATTTTGGGAGGCTGAGACCAGTGGATCACCTGAAGTCAGGAGTTCAAGACCAGCCTGGGCAACATGGTGAAACCCCAGCTTTACTAAAAATACGAAAATTAGCCGGGTGTGGTGGCGCACACCTGTAATCCCAGCTACTTGGGAGGCTGAGGCACAAGGATCCCTTGAACCTGGGAGGCAGAGGTTACAGTGAGCCGAGATCGTGCCATTCCACCACTCCAGCCTGAGCGACAGAGTGAGACTCTGTCTCAAAACAAAACAAAACAGAGAAGCATCATTTTTATGGGTACTGAGAGGTAGTTAACACTTGATTATCCGTGCTAACAGAGAGGAATAATAGCACTGGAGGTATGGAAGGTATTTGAATTGGGGATCTGATGTTTCATAAGCAAATGACTGGCCTATTTTACAGTGTTTTACTTAGATTAATAAGGACAATTATTTAACATCTGCTGATCTCCTGATCATATACCCAGTAAAGCCTGAAGACAGTGATGTCAATACATTTTAAATAATGTATTGCCAACAATTCACATATTAATAAGTGAAAGTAGATTGTAGAATTATCTAAATTAACAATTTAGCAAAATTTTAGTCTGAGTCATATAAGATAATACACTAGGCAATGATTTAACCTAAAAATGTCTCTAAAACTAGAAATACACATGATATCTGTCTTTCATAATTCTGTGGGGCCAGGGTTCGATTTCATTACACTCTTTAAAACAAATCTCACTTACCTAGATTTCTAGCACAATATATGCACAGATGATGGCGTGCTACTGCCCTGATTTTTCCTGCAGCATGGCAAACAAACATTGTTCCGAAAATCGGTATTAATATCTATCATTTACCCAGTTTTGAAAATACATTTATCACAAGAATTGTACCACTGACAACTCTCATCCTGTCACTAAACTCAGCTATTCTTCACATTTGCACATCTCCCATACTGTCACCTCTTAGTTATCCATGGAAACATGTATTAGATCACAGCTGGTCTTCAATATGCTCTAGAGAAATTTCTTCCAGTCAGGTGGTATGAGCTCTGAGAATATATACTAGTTTAATATTCATCTTAGAACAGCACTGCTAATAAGGTAAATTTAGTAGATAGAAAAAAATGCAATATGCATTTCAAAAATTAAAGAACTTTTTAAACTATTTTCTATTTGGGGATAAGTCATGCCAATCTTCTGCTCTCTTGGTGCAGAAAATTACAATATTATTAAATAAACAAGGTCAGATCAGACAACAGGATGGGGGGCATTTGTGTTCAATAAGCCCTCTCTTCTTTAACATGATCACAAGCATGTAACAATCTCATATGATGTTATACTCAAAATGCAGGAAAACAAGTTTAAAAACAAAGTTGTTAAACCCTAAGAATTTAAGATCCTTTCCTTACATAATATTCTTCAGCAGCTGAAGGGTATTTCTCTAGGGAGAAGAGCTATTTCTGGTGAAATAATATACAAACATATGTGTGTGTGTGTGTGTGTGTCAGTATATATTACACATAACTTTCTTCATAATAAAGTTTAATTTCTTATTCAATCATCTCTGCAGTGATACAGAGAATTTTTTTAAATAAACAGGTATAAATCATTTTGATTAGAAATGGCATAACTTTATCTTTAGTTAGTATTATAGTTTTAATAATCCTTACATAATACAGCAACAGTGTGTTTGAAAACTTGGCCTAATTCATCTCAGTGGTTCAAAACATTTGTGGTCTGTAATTTGTGCTTTCCAACTTACTGATAAATTAGTAAACGGGAGAGCTATTTTAGCTTTTTGAAGTCTAGACTTCAGAAAATTTTAAATGTATAGACTGATTTATTAATAGGAACTGTGGCAATTTTCAGGCGTTCACTTTTTTGAGGGCTCACTGTGTGCCAGGCCCTATGGCAAATAACTTCTTTATGTGTGTTATCTCATTTACTCTTCAAAATGAGCCCTGTGCATAAGGGAGGATTCTTAGGCTCAGTTTACAAATGAAGAAACTGGCTCACAGAAAAGTCAAGTAACCTGCCCAAGATCATAGACCTATCAGAGAGGAGGGGAGACCAGACCTGGAACCCAGATTTGCCTAGTTTCTTCCCAAAGCCTAGTTTCTTCCACTCATAACTGTTTAACTTCAAGTTATAACTTCCCAAGGATATTGTAGTCTCTTAGAAATATCCTTGGTTTTTAATCTCCCATAATACCAACACTCATATTGGTATCATCTGGTAAATAACTGTTCATTTAATTATTTTACCTGCTTTTGATATGCTTTCTAAGATTTCACATAGTCACTAAAAGTTTGACATAACCCTTCTACATTTTTATCTTTCTCCTGAAGTCATACAACTCTGCAAAATGGTGGCTAAACAGGACTGGGACCAAAATTCTCTAAAGCTTTCTTAATGACCCAAGAACAATTTTTGATTGGAGTTTTAAAGATTTCAACCTTATGAATACTTCATAATGTAGAATTCGCTCTTTTATAAAACCAGCCTAAATTTCAAACACCTCTTTGACACCCCCAGAAGCAAAAATAAATAAAACTATACCTCAGCACTCCAAGAACCTGTTTCTGTCTGGGACACTCGGTATGTATAAATGTAACCGTGATACCTGTGAAAGAATAAACTTCCGTTACTAAAATATTCCAAAAGAACAATGGATACTGTAAATTTAAGCTTAATATTACATATAAATGTCACTTATACTAGGACATACGTATATGGTGCCAATGCATTCATAGGAAGCAAAGCATAGTGAATCTAACTTGTCTCCATATTGTAACTGCCCAACCACAGTTTCCAGTGAGATTTATCTTTTCATTTATTGAAGTATGGAAATTCATGCTCCTAAAGATTTGTCAAGTTGAGAGACTGTTTGGACAGAAAGAAACTACAACAGGGACCTGTTGTAATTGATAAAACCATGAATTATTAGATAGTTTTAACAAACAATAGACTTATTTTTAAGTACATATCAAACCTTAAGGTGAAAAATTTTCACTGGGATGATACACTATCAGGCCTATGTAATTATTAATATTAATAATATTTGTTATAAATATAATAGCAATAGTATAAGGATATAATACTATAATAAGAATATAACTATATTTTTATAAAATTACTATTTTAATGTATAGTAATATAATATTGCCACAGTCATGCATCACTTACCAAGGGGGATACATTCTGAGAAGTGCATCATTAGGTGATTTCATTGTTGTGCAAACATGATAGACTGTATTTACACAAACCTATGTGGTATACCACCTAGGCTATGTGGTATAGCCCATTACTCCAGGCTACAAACCTGTACAGCATGTTACTGTACAGAATACTGTATGCAGTTGTAACATAATGGTAAGTATTTGTGTATCTAAACCTACCTAAACATAGAAAAGGCACAGTAAAATACAGTATAAACGATAAAGAATGGTGGGAAGGGGAACACCACACACCGGGGCCTATCAAGGGGAGGGGGGGGGGGGGGGGGATTTGCTTTGGGAGTTATATCTGATATAAATGATGAATTGATGGGTGCTGATGAGTTGATGGGTGCGGCACACCAACATGGCACAAGTATACATATGTAACAAACCTGCACGTTATGCACATGTACCCTAGAACTTAAAGTATAATAATAATAAAAATAAAATAAAATAAAAAAATAGAAACTGAGTCCACTATCTGACAGTTCTGAAGCTCAGAAATCCAAAATAGGCATAACAAGGCTAAAGTCAAGGCATCAGCAGAGCTGCATTCCTCCTGGAGGGCCTAGAGAGAATGTGTTCTCTTGCCTTTTCCAGCTTCACGAAGCCACCCACATTCCTTGGCTCATGGCTCCTAACTCTATCTTCAAAGCAAGAAGCAGAGCATCTCACCTCTGCCTCCATCATCATATCTCCTCCAATTCTGACTCTTCTACCTCCCTCTTGCTATCATAAAGACCCTTGTGATTGCTTGGCATGGTAGCTCACACCTGTAATCCCAACACTCTGGAACGCCAAGGTGGGAGGAATGCTGGAGGCCTGGAGTTCAAGACCAGCCTGGACAACATAGTGAGACTCCACCTCTACAGAAATGGTAGTAATAATGAATTTAGCCAGTCATTGTGAGGTGCACAGGCAGTCCCCGCTACATGAGAGGCTGAGATGAGAGAATTGCTTTAGCCCAGGAGTTTGAGACTAGTCGAGGTAACATAACAAGACTGCATCTTTATAAAAAATACAAACATGATCTGGGTGTAGGTGGCATGCACCTGTAGTTCTGGCTACTGAGGAAGCTAAGGCAGGAGGATTGCTTGAGCCCAGGAGTTTGAGGCTGCAGTGAGCTATGATCACATCATTGCACTCCAGCCTGGGTGATAGAGTGAGACTCTGTCTCAAAGATATAAAACAAATGAAGAGGAAGACACATTTGGTCTCTGCCCCTGGTCCTGGCACAGAGCTTCTAAAGCTCTTATAAAGTCCTCGATGATAGAAATGATAGGAGCATCTTTTGTTGTAATATTTGGTCTTAGTCTTAGCTTTCTAGCACAAGATCCTTCTGTAGATCACCCTACCCCTACTTCCTACCCCATCCCCCACAAAACAACCCAATTCTTCTCCATAATGGAGCTATATTACAAAAAGTTGTACTCATTTATATTTTGAATTTTATTCATTAAAATTTTGTGGAAATTTGTTTCATCTCATAATACCTACATGTTATTCTTGCTTTTGTCTCTTAGTCTTTGAAGCCTAAAATATTTAGCATCTGGCCCTTTAATGTGCTAACCCTTGGACTAAAGGAACTGGGAGCACTTTAGACTGGAAGAAAGAACACAATGTGACAACTGCCCTCAAATGTTTGCTGGATTCAATAGGGAGCTGGATCCATCCATCACCAGGTCATATTTACTACAGAACACTCCCCTACCTATGAAGAAAAAGGCAGTTCTGTCTCTACAAAAACAAACAAACAAAATTAAGCCATGCAGGGTAGTGTGCACCTGTAGGTCCAGTGACTCCGGAGGCTGATATGGGAGGATTGTTTGAGCTCAGGAGCTTGAGATTACAGTAAGCTATGATTGTGCCACTGCACTCCAGCCTGAGCAACACAGCAAGACTCTGTCTCTAAAATGAAAGAGAATAGACACTCTATGGAATGGGATAACATATTTAGAAATCATATAGCTGACCAGAGTTTATTATTTAAACTTTAAAACAGGCAAAATACTTGAATAGTAGGCCAAGCATGGTGGCTTACACCTGTAATTCCAGCACTTTGGGAGGCTGAGGCAGGCGGATCACGAGGTCAAGAGATCGAGGCCATTCCTGGCTAGCATAGTGAAGCACTATCTCTACTAAAAATACAAAAATTAGCTGGGCATGGTGGTATGTACCGGTAGTCCCAGCTCTCCTTGGGAGGCTGAGGCATGAGAATCACTTGAATCCAGGAGGTGGAGGCTGCAGTGAGCCGAGATCACACAGCTGCACTCCAGCCAGGTGACAGAGCAAGACTCCGTCTCAAAAAAAAAAAAGACTTAAATAGTAACTCCACCAAAGATATACAAATGGCCAATAAGCATATAAGAAAACGTTCAAAATCATTCATTATTAGGGGAAGAAAATCAATCCTAAAATGAGATATCACATCATACCTACTAGGACGGCTATAATAATAATTAAAAGACAACAAGTGCTGGTTTGAAGAAGTGGAGAAATTAGAACGCTTGAATATTCTTGGTAGGAAAGTAAAACAGTACAGTCACTGTGAAAAAGTCTGAAAGTTTCTCAAAAAGTTAAACACAGAATTACCGTATGACTAAGCTATTCCACTCCCAGGTGTATACCCAAAAGAACTGCAAAAATGAACTCAGAAACATGCTGAGTGCTGACGTGCAACTGCTGATGCTGGCTGGAGACAAGAGAAGAAAGGGAAGTCTGAGGACAGTATTCACTGCAGCATTAATCACAATTACCAAAAGGTGGACACACCCCAGGTGTCCATCCACAGATGAAAGGATAAACAAAATGTGACATACACATGCAATGGAATATTACTCAACTATGAAAAAGAATGAAGTTCTGATCAATGCTATCAGACATACTGTTACAACCTGGCTGAACCTCGAAAGCATTAGGCTAAGTGAAGTAAGCCACACGTAAAAGGGCAAGTATTGCATGCTTCCTTTTATGTGAGGTACCCAAATAAGCAAATTCGCAGAAACGCAAATTAGATTAAGAAGTTACCAGGGTGTCAGGGAGGAAAGAATGGAAAGTTATTGCTTATTGGGTACAGAATTTCTGTTTGGGATGATGGAAAATTCTGGAAATACATAGCGATGATGCTTGTAAATCTTGTGAATGTAATTAAATGCCACTGAATTTTACACATTTTAAGTCAATCCTTTCTAAAAACCAAAGAGCAATGGAATGGCATATATTACCTATCAGTTGTGCTAGATACATTATAGCCATTATCTCACTGAGCTTCATGAATGTCTGTGAGGTAGGAGCTCAGAATGGTCAAGTATCTTTCTCAAAGTCTCACAGCTAGGAACGCACAGTACATGTTTTCACTAGACAGTGGGTATTTTCCACATAAGGGTCAAGGATCATCTGCCAGGACTATTTAATACAAAGGAGATTTTCACATTACAAAGCAGATTACTAATACAACCAATAATACTAGTAACATGCAGTTTGCA
>NW_012114699.1:592119-628553 GCF_000951035.1 Colobus angolensis palliatus | reverse complement strand
TTAAAGTATAATAAAAATAAATAAATAAATAAAAAAAAAAGATAAAGAATGGTATACCTGTTGAGAGTACTTACCATGAATGGAACTTGCAGGACTGGAAGTTACTCTGGGTAAGTCAATGAGTGAGTGGTGAGTTAATGTGAAGGCCTAGGACATTACACTACTAGAATGTTATCAACACTGTAAACTTAGGCAACACTAAATTTATTTTAAAATATTTATATTTCCCGGATCATGAGGTCAGGAGATCGAGACCATCCTGGCTAACACAATGAAACCCCATCTCTACTAAAAATACAAAAAATCAGCTGGGCATGGTGGCACACACCTGTAGTCCCAGCTACTTGGGAGGCTGAGGCACTGAGGCAGGAGAATCGTTTGAACTCAGGAGGTGGAGGTTGCAGTGAGATGAGATCACGCCACTGCACTCCAGCCTGGGTGATGGAGCGAGACTCTGTCTCAAAAAAAAAAAAAAAAAAAAAAAAAATTTCTTCAATAATAAATTACCCTTAGATTCCATTCTTTTACTTTATAAACTCTTAAACTTTTTAAACTTTTTGACTCTTTTATAACACTTTGCTTAAAACACAAACACATTGTACAGCTGTACGAAACTGTTTTTCTTTATATCCTTATTCCATAAGCTTTTCTCTGTTTTTAAATTTTTTATTTTATGTATTCTTTGCTATTTAAACTTTTTTTAGAAAAACTAAAACACAAATAGACACATTAGCCTAGGCCTACAAAGGATCAGGATCATCAGTATCACTGTCTTCCACCTCTACATCTTATCCCACTGCAGGATCTTCAGGTGCAGTCACACACAGGGAGCTGTCATCTCCTATGATAACAATGCCTTCTTCTGGATTACCTCCTGAGGGACCTGCCCAAGGCTGTTTTACAGCTAACATTTTTTATATAAGTAGGAGTAGATTTTAAAATCTACAGTTCTAAGTTCTAGGGTACAGTAAATATATAAACCAGTAACACAGTAATTTGTTATCATTATCAATTATTGTGTACTGTATATAATTGTGCTATACATTTTTTTCTTTTTTCTATTTGTTTTTTTCTTTTTTTGAGATAGAGTCTCGCTGTATTGCCCAGGCTGGAGTGCAGTGGCGCAATCTCAGCTCACTGCAACCTCCGCCTCCCGGGTTCACACAATCCTCCTGTTTCAGCCTCCCAAGTAGCTGAGGCTACAGGTGCATGCCACCATGCCTGGCTAATTTTTGTGTTTTTAGTACAGATGGGGTTTCACTATATTGGTCAGGCTGGTCTTGAACTCCTGATCTCAGGTGATCCACCTGCCTCAGCCTCCCAAAGTTCTGGGATTACAGATGTGAGCCATCACACCTGGCCTGTGCTATACTTTTATACAGCTGACAGCACAGTCGGTTTGTTTATACCAGTGTCATCACAAATACATAAGTAATTCACTGTGCTGTGGCATTACAATGGCTACAACATCAGTAGGTGATAGGAATTTTTCAGCTCCATTATAATCTTATGGGATCACCATTGTATATGCTGTTCATCATTAAGGAAAATGTTGCTATATTGCACATGACTGTATTACTATATTACTCTATAATATATTATAAATGAAGTAATAGTAAAAAAATATGAATTCAAAACAAGTGCTGCTTGTTTTTGTTATATTTTTGTGGAAGAGCAACTCTAAAATGCTGTAAACTAGGACTATCTCCAAAGTGCCTTAGCTGTAACTTTATTTTCCTAAAAGCAGCTTATCCTTTTAAATGGGGCAAATATTCCCTCCCATTACTCAGTTCATATCTATATTGCATATCTGTCTAATTGATTTCTACTACATGCCAAGAGTTTTACTTTCTGTATTAATCTGTTTGGCTGCCATAACAAAATACCATACCTTGAATGGCATAAATAAAAGAAATTTACTTTCTCACTGTTCTGGAGGCTGGAAAGTCCAAGATCGATGTGCCAGCAACATAAGTTTCATTTTGAGCCCTCTTCTCTTGCCTTGCGAGTAGCTGACCTCTTGCTGTGTGCTCACACAGCCTTTTCTGTTGTAATAAGGCCCCCAATCCTATCATATTAGAGCCCCACCCTTATGACCTCATTTAACTTTAATTATCCCCTATCTCCAATTACAGTCATGTTGGAGGTTAGAGCTTAAACATATTATGGGGGAACACAATTCAGTCTACATCATTCCACTGTTGACCCCCAAAACTCATGTCCTTCTCACACTTATACCATCCCAATGGCCTCAAAATAAATTAACTAATTCTAGCATCAACTTAAAATCTAAAGTCCAAAGTTTCATCTAAATAAAATTAGATGTGGGTTAGACTAGCAGTATTATTTATCTTGAGGCAAAATTTATTTCCAGTTGTGAAACTATGAAACCAGACAAGCTATGTGCTTCCAAAATATAATGGCGCTACAGGAAGACGATAGACATTCCCATTCCAAAGGGAGAAATTGGAAGAAATAAGGGGGTCACAGGTCCCAAGCAAGTCCAAAATCTAGCCAGGCAAACTCCATTAGCTCTTAAGGCTCAAGAATAATCCTCTTTGATTCAATACTCTGCCCTTGGTTCACTGGGAAAGCAGCATCACCCCCACAGCTCTGTAAGGTGGCCACATCCTTTGGCTAGGGTGATGGCCCCACCCATGTGGCTCTGTTGGATGTCAGTCTCACTTTTTGAAACCAAGGTAGAGGCAGCCTTGGCCTCCAGGCCTGTGCACTCTGGGCCTATAGTAGGAATGGCAGCCCTGGTGATCTCTGAATCACCTCAGGGTCGTTCTTCCCTTTTTCTTGAAGGATAAACCATGTTTGCAGCCAAATAACTATACCATACTGTCCTGTTCTCTTTGGTCCAAACTGGTAATATTTCTGCTGCTTTTATCCAAACTCTATTCCTGACTTCTGCTGAGATGGCTGGTTAATATCATAAGCAATCTTAAGGAGTGACAGATAATCCAGCCACACCCTAGTGTTGTCTCCAGCACAAGCTTCCTCATTTATTGCAATACATAAAGACTCAGAATTTTCCAAATGTTTAAGTTCAAGTTCCTTTTTGCTTAACAATTCCTTCTTCATCTCTCTCCTTTTGTATTTTACCATAAGCAGTCAGGAGGAACTGAGCCACTCCTTCAACATTTTGCTTAGAAATCTCCTCAGATAAATAGTCAAATTTTTTACTCAACAAATTCTACCTTCTTCAAAATACTAGAACACAGTTCAGTCAGGTTCTTTACCATTTACAACAAGGAACAACTTTCTCCCAGTTTGCAGTAACATCTTCCTGATTTCCATCTGAGACCTCATCAGAATAAATAGTTCTACCAACATTCTGCTCACAGCCATCTATGCTTTTTTCTAGAATACACCTTAAAACTTCCCCAGTCTCTACTCATTACCTAGTTCTAAGGCCACTTCCACATTTTTAGGTATTTGTTACAGCAGTACTCCTCTTCTCAGTACCAAAATCTGTATTGGTCTGTTCAGGCTGCCGTAACAAGATACCATAGACAGGGTGGCTTAAACAACAGAAATTTATTTCTCACAATTCTGGAGACTGGGAAGTCCAAGATCAAGGTGCCAGTAAGGTAAGTTTCATTCTGAAGCCTCTTCTCTTGGCTTGTAGGCAGCCACCTTCTTGCTGTGTGCTCATATGACCTCTTCTTTGTACATGCATTCTTCCTTTTCTCATAAGGTCACCAAGTCTATCAGATTACAGCCCCATCCTTATGATCTCATTTAACCTTAATTACGTCCTAGAGGTCCTATCTCCAAATACAAGCATATTGGAGGTAAGGGTTTAAACATGTGAATTTAGGAGGAAAAAAAGTTAAGTTTATAGTACATGCATTATCTCCTTTGGACCCCACAAAAATCCTATTAGGTTTATATTGTAATATTTATTTTATAGATGAGGAAACTGAGACTTTGATATGTTAAGTAACCAAAATCAGACTAGAGATTAAGAAGCAAAATGGGATTTGAATCAGGCCCATTTCTAGATCCCCAGTTCCTGATCCCCACACTGTACTGATATAGATTATTTGTTATATTTTAGTATATATAGTAATGCCACTTAATTTGCCTAATAAATTTTACCTCATAAAACAGTAAGGTAAACTTTATAATGAATTGTTTCAGATTTTGAATGTGAATCTAAATCTATTGTGAATCAATTGAATGTGAATCTAAATCATTTATTTAATAAACTTTCTGATTGCTATTCTTGGGCACAAGTTTGAGTCAATAGAGATCTTTGGTTAGGATACGTGCTTTTTTTAAATTTTTTTTAATGGTGTATTGCTCTGTCACCCAGGCTGGAGTACAGCAGGGTGATCATAGCTTACTCTCCTGGGATTAAGCGATCCTCCTGCCTTAGCCTCCTGAGTAGCTGCCACTACAGGTGTACATTGCTGTGCCTGGCTAATTTTTTTTTTTTTTTTTTTTTGGTTTAGTTTAGTTTTTGCAGAGACAGGGTCTTGCTCTGTTGACCACAATGGTCTTGAACTCCTGGCCTCAAGCTATCCTCCCACCTAGGCCTCCCAGATGGTAGGATTACAGGTGTGAACCACCACACCTAGCCAGGACACGCACTGAACTCTGGTTAAAATCAATGTGTTTACAAGCAGAAGGTCATGCTTGACTTGATGATCACATTTACCATTAACCTCCTTTGGAAATAAAAGTATTTAAATACGTGAATTAAATTAGACTTACGTCTGTAATCCCAGTACTTTACTTTGGGAGGCTAAGGTGGGTGGATCACCTGAGGTCAGGAGTTCGAGACCAGCCTGACCAACATGGTGAAACCCCATCTCTACTAAAAATACAAAAATTAGCCATGTGTGGTGGTGGACGCCTGTAATCCCAGCTACTCAGGAGGCTGGAGCAGGAGATTCACTTGAATCCAGGAAGTGGAAGTTACAGTGAGCTGAGATCGTGCTATTGCACTCTAACCTGTGCGACAAGAGTGAGACTCCATCTCAAAAAAAAAAAAAAAAAAATTACTACATCTTTCATCAATATCCATCAGGACTGATTACCTAAAGGGCAAAAAATATCTGAAACACACTATTCAGATTTACTTGATTCATGACACTGAACAAAAGGTCAATTTAACTACTGATGTGGATTATATGATGTTTTATTTTTTACGAAGGATTGCCAGAATATTTAGATCATATATAAAATAGCTTGATATATGCCTATATATAATATGCTGAATAAATATACAATATTACAATGTTAAAGTCTTCTGTCTTTTTAAACACTTGAAATCTACTTCAAAGCCCACTAACTTCAGCAAGTACTCTATGGGGAATAAGGCAAGAGCTTTGATTTCCATTTTTTACCATGGGAACTCAACGTAAGCCTTTAAGTGATTTTCTTAAAGCCATATAGCAAAATGGAGATGGAAGCAGTGAAACAGCATAGGTTGTCAGTTCCATTTTCCCTATGAGAAACGATTAATGGCAATAATTCAGTATCATAAGGGTGATGTGGATATTCATTATTTAAAATCTCAGCAACAAAATAAGCAGAATGGTAAGCAACAAGTTTTCCACTTTCTAAAACAGTGGGTCTCTAAAAAATGCAACGATTCTATCTCCCTACTATCATTCAGACGTATTTAGCCAAAGTAAATGAGTCTGTTTTGAGAATCATTTCCTAACGAATCTGATCTTATCTCACTTTCAGTTAAGCAGCAGGAACCTGAGTACCACTTCAAAAGTTCCTACCTCCTTCAGTTTCTGAACAACCTGGTGTCAATGGTACATAAAACTTCTCATGATTAACTCATCTAATATTAACAATTTGTTTCTCCCCACAACCCCTCCGATTTCTGAATGAGCAAAATTTTCTCACTCCTCAAATAGGGCAGCAGTTTATATCTTTCACTTTCAAGTTACTGAAGTAACTGACCAAGGATCCCATGTAGTCAACTCTTACTATAATATGTCATACATGGAAGAGATCTAAAACAGTGCAACTCAAATTGCATTCCCAGGATAACAGCATCAACATCACCTGGGAGCTTGTTAGAAATGTAGACTCTCGGCCCCCACCGGGACCTGTTAAATCAGAATCTGGATTTTAATAAGATGCCCAGGTGATTTGTGTGAACATTAAAGTTACAGAAGGACTGATTAAAATGCAAAGAGAATGCCCACATCTCATTGGGAATATTGATGGCAACTTCCCTGATGTCAATCGGGCTTCTTCCACCTGCCCAGGGTACTTCTGTGCCACCTCCTCCGTAGTCATTCAGTCTATGCTTTAAGAATGCAATTTTCTTAAATTATGCCATGGTGGCACATATACACCATGGAATACTATGCAGCCATAAAAAAGGATGAGTTTGCGTCCTTTCTGGGACATGGATGCAGCTGGAAACCATCATTCTTAGCAAACTATCACAAGAAGAGAAAACCAAACACCGCATGTTCTCACTCATAGGTGGGAACTGAACAATGAGATCACTTGGACTCGGGAAGGGGAACATCACACACTGGGCTTATCATGGGGAGGGGGGAGGGGGGAGGGATTGCATTGGGGAGTTATACCTGATATAAATGATGAATTGATGGGTGCTGACGAGTTGATGGGTGCAGCACACCAACATTGCACAAGTATACATATGTAACAAACCTGCACGTTATGCACATGTACCCTTGAACTTAAAGTATAATAAAAAAAAATAAAAAAACTAAAAAAAAAAAAAAAAAAAAAGAATGCAATTTTATTTTAGTATAAGCTGAAGGTTTGTCAGTCATTTCAGTCTTCATAGGACAGTGTTTCTGAACCATTTTTTCCTTTCTTCCCCAATAATATTTCTTAGTTTTATTTTCTATAGCTTCCATTATAAACCAGTACTTTTGTAATATAAAATTAAACTAAAATATTGAACATGCCTTTTCAAACAAAACATACTCTGTCCCTGTCCATGGAAAATCACTAGTTACATAATAAGAGCAAGTTATATAATAAGAGCTATAAAACTATACATATTTTTGACTGCATAACCTTGCTTATCTTCATACACTCCAAGGAAACAAGTCAAGAGGAAAAAGCAATTTGACAAAGATTTTCATACTAGCCCTATTTTAATTATGAAAACATTGAACTAACCTAAGTACCCCTAAATAAGGAATAATTACTCAAAATAGGGGAATTGTTTTTAGGTATAACCCCAAAAGCACAGACGTCAAAAGCGTAAATAGATAAATGGGATTACAACAAACTAAAAAGCTTCTGAACAGCAAAGGAAACAATCAACAGAATGAAGAGACAACCTACAGAATGGGAGAACATATTTGCAAACCATATATATGATAAGGGGTTAATGTCCAAAATATATAAGAAACTCAAATTACTCAATAGAAAGAAAACAAATAATCCCATTTAAAAATGGGCAAAGGACCAGAATAGACATTTCTCAAAAGAAAATATACAAATGACAAACAGGTAAGTGAAAAAATGCTCAACCTCACTAATCATCAGAAAAATGCAAATGAAACCACAATGAGATATCATTTCACACCTGTTAGAATGCCTATTATCAAAAATAAGACAAGAGAGGATGCAGAGAGAAGGGAACCCTTGCACACTGTTGGTAGGAATATAAATTAGTACAGCCATTATAAAAAATGGTATGAAAGTTCTTCAAAAAATTAAAGATAGAACCACCATATGATCCAGCAATCCCACTGCTGGGTATATATCAAAAGGAAATGAAATCATCATGTCAAGGAGAAATCTGCACTTTCATGTATATTGCAGCATTATTCACAATAGCCAAGACATAATGCAATCAACCTACGTGTCTGTCAACAGATGAATGGATAAAGAAAATGTGGTGTATATACACAATGGAATACTATTCAGCCTTAAACACAAAGGAAATCTTGTCATTTGCAACAAGGTAGATGAATATAGAGGACAGTATGTAAAGTGAAATAAGCTATGCACAGAGAAACAAATACTGTGTAGTCTCAGGTATACACGGGATCTTAAAAAGTTGAACTAATACAAGCCAAGAGTAGAATGATGGGTGGCTACCAGGGGCTGGTAGGGGCGTGCAGGGTGGGGATTGGGAAATTTGGGTCAAAGGATAAAAAATTTAGGTTAGGAGGAAGAAGTTCAAGAGATCTATTGTACAACATGGCAGCTATAGTTAAAAACAATGTATTGTATTCTTGAAGGTTTCTTTTTTTTTTTTTTTTTTTTTGAGACGGAGTCTTGCTCTGTCGCCCAGGCTGGAGTGCAGTGGCCGGATCTCAGCTCACTGCAAGCTCCGCCTCCCAGGTTTACGCCATTCTCCTGCCTCAGCCTCCCAAGTAGCTGGGACTACAGGCGCCCGCCACCACGCCCGGTTAATTTCTTGCATTTTTAGTAGAGACAGGGTTTCACCGTGTTCGCCAGGATGGTCTCAATCTCCTGACCTCGTGATCTGCCCGCCTCGGCCTCACAAAGTGCTGGGATTACAGGCGTGAGCCACTGCGCTCAGCCTACTATAATGATTTTTAACAAATGTTTCAGAACTTTTATATCCAGAGGAATAGTATCCCACACAAAGCCATTATTTTTGAGACTGTACTCTGATTCAAGAGCTTTCCAAACTTCCAATGGCCCAAACTTTATTCTTTCAGAGAGAATTTTAATTTTTGAAACAGTTGAAAGTCATTCAACTTCAAGTCTGATGGTAAAACTATCTGATATTTTGATGAGTCATGAAAATAAATATAATCACTTCTTCCCCCGAACTTTCATATCAAGTTTTATTTATGTATACTTATGTGGGTCTAACTTTGTATTACAATTATTTATAGAGCTTTTATTTACATTTAAAAACACGACTGGGCGCAGTGGCTCACGCCTGTAATCCCAGCACTTTGGGAGGCGGAGGCGGGCAGATCACGAGGTCAGGAGATTGAGACCATCCTGGCGAACATGGTGAAACCCCGTCTCTACTAAAAATACAAAAAAATTAGCCCGGCATGGGGGCGGGTGCCTGTAGTCCCAGCTACTTGGGAGGCTGAGGCAGGAGAGTGGCATGAACCCGGGAGGTGAGGGAGCATGCAGTGAGCAGAGATCGTGCCACTGCACTCCAACCTGGGTGACAGAGCGAGACTCCGTCTAAAAAATTAAAAATAAAAAAATAAAAAAAACACATATTACATGTTAACTTTACAAATATTAACTCATGTCATAATCGTCATAACAACCCTGTGAGGTAAGTACTCTCATTATCACCATCTGCCGTTTTACAAGTAAGAAACCTGAAGCACAGAAAGTTAAAGTAACCTTGCCCAAGGTAAAATAGCTAGTTAAGGGTCAGAGCTGGGATGCACACCCAGAGATCTGGCTGGAAGATCTGGGCTCTTAACCACCATTCTGTGCTGCCCCTCTCTTATACTAGAGGGAATGTATTAACAAATTGGTCTTTAACACAATTCCAAAAGCACAATTCTCAAAAGGGAGGGAATCTGCTTGGACATGGAGCTGGAGCTGTCCACCCAGAGAAGGAGGGCAGTGGAGGGAGCTGAAGGGAAGAGGCCAGGTGGGGAGAGCCCAAGAGATCAACCCAGACTACCCCTGTGCTTAAGCTAAATGACATCTTCAGACTAATCTTGCAACTTAAATTTTACATTGTCAGCCGGAGTCAGTACTTGGCTTATTTGCCATGAATTATCCATTTGGTGGTTTATATGTGGCAAACTTAATCCTAGGCTGGTTTTCAGGCTCACTTTACCACTGGATTGTATTCAGGAAATCGAAAACAATGTTGGTGGCCTAAGTTATCATGAAGATAAATGTGGCACCAAGGCACATATCCAGTGGAATTCAAAAACTAAATGTCAGTTGTAATTTCTCACTAAATGAAGTTAAGTTATAATTTCAAGTTCTTTGCCACACTGTTCCCCCTTAGTGCAACTGATAAACTGGAATTTTATTTCATCACTGCTCCTCCCCCATTTCTCCAGTTCAGTTGTTTGACAGGCACATTATTCCCAGTTGTACCTTTAAAACTTAAAGGACAAAAAGATAATTATGCTTTTATCTAAAGACATATATGTCAAATGACTTCACTATGTGTCCTTGACGCTAAAGAATTATAACAGCATTTCTTCTTCCAAATCTTCCATCAGATAAGTAGCAAACAAAGGCAGAGATGTCCAGAAGAATGCCAACTATGGAAATAAACTATTTTTTGAGCTAATTATTTTAAATATTTTAAATTAGTTCTCCTCTTATCACCATCAAACAATCCTACTGGGCAGTCAGAACTTCCCCAATAGCTGTCTACATTGAGGGTGAGAAGGGAAGAAATGTGAGAGCACATATGTACCTCGGTGAAAAGAAACTTGATGTATCTAAAAAAACAAAGGGAATAAACTTTAAAAAAATACTATCTGCATTAATAAGAGCATTCAGTACACTGGATAAATACAAGAACAGAACATAAAATCAGTAGCTTTCCTATGAAACAGAAAATATAGTGGAAACAGATCCCATTTATATTTAAAATCGGCATACACATTCATACACACAATAACTCGAAATAACAAAAATGTGTAAAACATACAAAAAGAAAACTATAAAACTTGATTGATGATACAAAGGAAAAAATTATAAATGGAGAGACTTATGTTATGGGAAGGGAAGACTAAATCATTTAAAGATGACAATTCGTTCTTAGTTTATTAATAAATTTAATGTAACTCCAATGGTATTTTCAAAAAATTTTAATACATAGTAATTGTACATATTCATGGGGTACAGTGTGATGTTTCAACACATGTATGCATTATAATAATCAAATCAGGGTATTTAGGATATTTATCACCTCAAATATTTATCATTTCTATGTGTAAGAACATTTCAAGTAGTCTCTTCTAGCTATTTTAAAATACATAAGATATTGTTAACTCTAGTCACCTTACTGTGCGACTGAACACTAGAACTCATTTCTTCTGTCTAACTGTATGTCTGTACCCATTATCCAGCCTCTCTTCATCGCCTTCCACCCTTCCCAACCTTTGGTAACTATCATTTTACTCTCTACCTCCATATGACTGAGGAATCCCACTACAGGGTATCTACCAAAAGGAAAGGAAATCAATATATCAAAGGGATACTTGACACGTTTATCACAGTACTATTTACAGTAGCTGAGATATGGAAGAGTCCAACAACAGGTGAATGGATAAAGAAAACGTGCTATGTATATACAATTGAATACTATCTGGCCATTAAAAAGAATGAAATCCTGTTATTTGCAGCAATATAAATAGAACTGGAAGTCATTATGTGAAGTGAAATAAGCCAGGCACAGGAAGACAAATATCATGTGTTCTCACTTGCATGTGAGAGCTAAAACATTTGGTCCAATGGATTTTTTTTAACTAATAAAATGATTCTAGATTTCATTTTTGAAGAACCAACAGATAAGAATAGCAAATAATTTTTAAAATATATTGAAACATTATCATACTATAGTGCTATCAGTGCACGAATAAATGGATCAATTGAGACAAATAGATAGTCCAGAAACAGTAACTGTTATATATAAGAATTTAATATATGGTATAGTCGGCTAGCAAATCAATGAAGAATGGAAGTTGTATTTATAAATTATATTAGGACAATTGTTACCTATCTGGAAACAAAATCAAATTAGATCCTTCATCCGCATCAAAATAAAACTCCAAATGGAATTAAAAAGGTAAATGTAAACTAACAAAACCATAAATTTAAAACAAAAACTGCAGTGAAGTTTTATTACATATCGCAAGGGGAAAGGATTTTCTAGCCAAGGAAGAAATCAAACACAAAGAAAACAAGTGACGTATTTGACTACTAAAAAGTTTTATTTTTGTATGTGTCGAAAAAAGTAAGGGCAAACACCAAACTTTGAAAAGATACCTTGCAACAGATCAAGGATTAGTATATATATATTATATATACTATTATATATATAATCCTATTATATATAGTATATTATATATACAATAGAATATTGTATATTATATATAATAGGATTAATAGATTATATATATATACTAATACAGTGTGTTAAAAAAAACAATATGATTCAACTGGTTAAATGAGAAAAATACACAAAACGCCAAATCATGTCAGGAAATACAACAGCTTAACAACCATATAAAATGATAGTCACTAATCAAAGGAATATAAAATGAGAAAAATTAAGAGATAGCGTGTAAATATAAAATAAAGAATGACACGCCAAATGTCAAAGGAAAATTTTCTTAACTACAATACCCATTTCTAGTGAAGGTGTAGTGAAACGAGCACTCATGCATTACAGGTAAGCATGTAGATTGGAATAACCATTTAGGGAAAATATCTCATGATCATGTATATATCAAGAATCCTAAGCTGTTTATGTTTTCTGACCTAGAAATTCCACTTCAGAAATTCATTATAAGGAAATAATCATAAATACAAGGAAACTTTAATGTACTGAAATATACATCCTGATGGAATTTATAATAACAAAAATATGGAATGAGTCAAATGTCTAAAAGTAGGTGACTGGCTAAGCAAAATATGGTATGTTTACTAGCTAGCTGGACTACCATGCAGCCATTAAAAATAACATATTAAAGTTGTCTCTAAGAACATTATATATGAGTGTATTTTTTTCATGTTAAGTGGGAAATGGGAAGTGTATACAATTGTAAGAATACAAGAATACAATCATACTTTTTTAACACATGTAAATTTGTGTATACACACACACACACACACACACACACACACAAACTAATCCTTGATCTGTTGCAAGGTATCCTTTCTAAGTTTAGTGTTTTCCCTTACTTTTTTTGACACATACAAAAATCAAACTCTTTAGTAGTCAAATACGTCACTCGTAAGAATACAATTGTAAGAGCACACGTGCTCAAAAAGCAATTCATCTTATTAAAATATAGAAGAAAATTCACCTAATTTTTAGCAACAACAGGGTCTCGTTCTGTCACCCAGGCTGAAGTCCAGTGAGGCGATCTCGTCTCACTGCAACCTCTGCCTCCAGGGTTCAAGCAATTCTCCTGCCTCAGCCTCAGCCTCCCGAGTAGCTGGGATTACAGGTGTGTGCCACCAGTCTGGCTAATTTTTGTGTTTTTAGTAGAGAGGGGGGTTCAACATGTTGGTCAGGCTGGTCTTGAACTCCCAGCCTCAAGTGATCCTCCCGCCTTGGCCTCCCAAAGTTCTGGGATTACAGACGTTAGCCACCATGCCTGGCCTAGATAGGTTTGATTTTAAAAAACACCTTTTTGATCACAGTCTAGGCACTGTGATATGAAAAAAAGTGTTAATTCATTAATACAATGATTATCTGAAGTTTACAGCTAGTCTTTAGTTTCACACGTATGTTGAACGTTTTATCTCACTTGACTTCTTTCCCAAAATTATCTGGAAAGTAAGGCAAAAATAAATAAATCATATCCTCATATTGAATCAACCTTCTTGTATTGGTTTACACATGATGTTTCAGTAGATGTAAAAATTTGAAAAAAAAAAAAAAAACAAGATTAAACTAATCTCAGAAAAAAATAAATAATAAAACTATAGATGTTTCTCTAATTTCTATTGTCTATATGTTTCAATTTTTCTATAATGAATAGGTATAAGGAACTATTTTTAATAGACTTATACAAAAATCTATATTTATTTAGAGAAAGTAATTGAAAGAAAAACTTATGACTTAAAATGAAGGTGAGCAATCCTATAAATGGAAAACTCCTTTAGTGCTTTATGAAGGAGTTCAATTTTCTAAACCAGAGCAGAAGAAAAGGCTGTATCTGAAAGCCATGATTAGGAGGTTCAGAACTGGGGAAAAGGGCAAGCATCGTTTGAAAGTACAGTTTAAAGTACAGTTTGAAAGGCATATGAAATGTATTATCTCTACAATAAAAATATAAAAACTAGAGCTCAATTAAATCTTCTTGGTTAATAGGAGTAAATAAAAGATAGAATGAGAAACCATTCTGAGTAAACCCTACATTCAATGCATGTTTGTCAGCTATACCTTGTTGTCCATGTGTACATGACACCACTTATATTGTTATTTCAACTACATATCATAAGCATAAGTGTTTTGGTTTAAAATGAGTACATGGTTTATTTCTAAATAAAATTTGATTTTATAATTACAGTGTAGCACCAAAAAGAGGGAATGAAATTTTTACATTTGTCAAAAGGGACACTTAACTCAAAAACGTTGAGAAACTGATAAAAGGCAATGTATCCTTATATCTTCCCTCTGCAGCACATTCTGGCTATCACCCTAACAGTCTCATAAGACTTTGAGTCCCCAGTGTACCATTTGAAAGACACCGTAAGGGAACTCCCAATTTGTCTAGTATTTTCCGCTACTTCACAAGGCAGTTTTCATGGAGAACTAAGAGTCATTAAAAAAGCATTTATGCAAGATTCACTTTGGGCGAAAACTTAAATGCTTGAGAATTTCTCACCTGCCTAAGTTAATTCCTCATGTGGTTCTGGCCTACATAGGAAAAAGGCTAAAGTTGTCCTTCTCTCTTGCATATGGTACTTAAGGCAATCTTTTGCAGAAGGTAGGATACACATTACTATTCCTGTTTTATAAATACGGAAACTGAGGCCCACAGAATTTGAGTGACTTTCCCAGGGTCCACACCCTAACCTCTCAATGTTCATTCCGTTTCTTGCAGTAAAGAATAGAATTTGCCTTGACAGTTTGTTAATTCAAAAATATCTGCTGAGTGCCTATTATGTGTTCCTGTGTTCCTGGTGAAGGAGACAATGTCTCCGCCCTCATGGAGATTATATTTTTGCAGGACAGCCCAGCAATAAGTAGGTAAACAAGCAAATTATCAGATAGTTTAAAGCTCTTTGAAGAAAAATAAAGAGATGGAGTGAGTGTATCAGGGACAGAGAGAGGGCACTTGTTCTAGATAGGTGGTCAAGCAAGTCCTCTCTGAGGGAGGAGACAGTCGAACAAACATGTGAACTGAAGGTATTTTTGGCAGAAAGAACAATAAGCGCAGAAATCCTAAGTGGGGGCATTTTTGAGAAGCTTGAGAAACGGCCAGGAGCCTGGTGAGGCTGAAGTCTTAGGTGTATCTTGCCTCTCACTATACCCTGTTGTCCCTCCCCTGCCCAGACTTGTTTTGTACGTTCTTTTTCACCTTTGGGTTAAGGAGCACGTTATCTCCTTTGTCAGCTTCCCTAAAGCAGCGCCTTTCACCCACCCACTCACTCCACCTTCTTTCAATGAGAAAAGAGCCTAAGAATCCTAGCTGATTTTCATTGCCCTTCCCTAGGTTCCACACGGGGACAATAATTATATAAGCAAAACATAAAGATTCAAGCCCAAGACATTCAATAACTTCCACGTTATTTCCCTGGAAGCCTTTATGAAAAATGTATTTAGCACGACCTGAGAGCTGCCACAAACAAGGCTTGACCATTTTTGAAAACTAATATACAGCGAAAATCCTCTAGCACCAGCATCAGGATAATCTTTCTTCACTGACCCATAAGGTATTTCAAACTCTTGTGGGGTATCATCAGATGCTGAACTTACTACCAAGCATTTAACCTCATTTGGTTTCTGTCTAGAACCTACTATGCAGGGCTGCTGTTTTCATGGATTTTTTTTTATCCTGCTGACAATAATGCTTGAGCTAGGTCCTTCCTTAGAAATGCCCCCATGATTCCTAAAAGAAATCAACTGAAAAGGAGGATAAAATAATAATATATCTTTGGTATAATGATAATACCAATAGCTTACATTTATTGAACATTTACTAGGTGTCAGGCCCCAGTGCTAATTTTTTTACTGCATTATGGTACTTAATCTTACAATCCTATGAGGTAGGCAGTAATATGATACCTATTCAATGGATAAGAAAACTAGGGGACTGAGAGGTTAATTTGCCCAGGTCACAAGCCTAACATCTGACTAGCACAGGACAAAGTCTGCGATCTGCCTGACTCCAGAGCCCTGGAGCAAAGACGCAGATGAATTTGATTCAAAATGAAGCCTCAGACTGAGACATGCCTAGGCAAATGGCAAAGCTGAATCATAACAAGGGTGTTTTCCCTCCATTCCCTTTAAGACTATTGTGAGTCCTAACATTTATCAAGAAGGGTCCTATTTCTGAAATCCCCTGCCCCTCCCCACCCCCCACTACTTTTCTAAAGGATGCTACATCAGCAGATCCAGAGAAGTGATTTTACTCATACACATCCCCCTCCTCTCTCAGCATCTCGACTTTACTGGCATTGCATTCTTAAAGTAATTGACTATGTTTCTTAATGTGTCTCCTCTCCCTGAATGTCATGCTCTTCCTTTGGGATGACACTTCAAAAGTCGTTTAAAGAGAGCTAGAGTAAGGCTCCCAGGGCACCACCGGATAGGGGTCAAAATAGAAGTGGGGAGCCTGGGTCTTTCCCGGAGAGAAGGTAAACTCTAGACCACATTTCACCACCCGAAAGGGCATTCTCTGCGGCTGCCCCAAAAGTCTCTGGTGAGGACCTTCTGGAGAGCAGGAGGCCCAGGGAATGAAATCCCCAGCGAGGGACTCAGGCGAAAGTGTGTTCCACCGCGGCCCTGGGCTGGACTTGAGGGTGGACCATGAAGGAGGCGTCGGCGAGCTGCTAATGCAGGCGCCCCTGCCTGCCCTGGCCTCCACCCTGGCCCCAGCTGCCGTTGCCCACTGCCCACGCCCTCAGCAGGCCCATGCCCACTGTATCATACTCACAGCACACACAGGCAGTACACTCCTGGCACGCTCTCACTGTCCCTCAGCAAATAGCTGCCATCCAGCCCAGTGGCAAGCAGGAGCTTCTCGCCGGTTTCCCTGCTGATTTTGCCATGATACACAGCCACTGCGTCCATGGCCTGGTGGACTCTTGTGCAGGCCGAGGAGGAGAACTGTACAAGGGAGATACCACTGCTACTGCAGCCAGGCACAAGTCAACCACCTGACTCCCAGTTCAGCCAGATGTGCAAAAAAGAGAGAAGCACCCAAACAACAGGATGTTGTCTACTTGCCTTAAACCTCCTTCTCACACTTCAACTAAAACGAGCTCAGCAATTTAGTAGCATAGTTCAATCGAGCTTGCCAAGGGCTTCCATCTCCTGCCCCCCAACACAGGGTTCATACAGAGCGGGGAGGAACACTGGAAGAAGGATTTTGCAAGATTGGGGCTGTACTGCCAACACACACCCTTGCACTCAGACAGAGATGCTTAGTAATGCTTCTGTTCTTGCAGTTTACTCAGAGGCCACCAGGAATAACTTAGCTCAACTAGCCGGTAAGGAGTTGATGATAGAGGCAAGTTGTACATGTCTCTGTCGGTACGTAGACCCATCATGTAGGGCAAAAACATACTAACAAAATGAAAAGACCAAAAGCTCTGAGAACAAAACACTGATAGTTTTATCAGTACTGTCAGTATGCAATCATTACTGAACATTGCCATGAAGACTCCTACAGAATCGGACATAGTAGATGAACAGTGAACTTTGGGCAAGTTCTTCTTCTCCCTCTTCCTTCTACCTCACGCAGTCATCTTGAAAGTCTTGGTCCTGAGTAAATATTGATTTCTTTCCTAACACCTTGTCCAAGGTCCCAAAGTGCTAGTTGAGATGCAAAAGTCACAATGTACATCCAAAGATTTTCCAGATTTATCTATTTGATGGGCTTTAAATGAGACTGTGAATCATTTAACTGGTGCTTTGCCTTTATGTGGATTTGTATGTGCCCTTTGGTGTATAGGGCCCACCTTTTAGCATTTTGGCCATAAAATCTGTTTTGAATCATTCGCAAGTTGTTGATAATATTGTTGTAACTTTTATTCTCTGTTATTTCTAGAAAATGTTATTTCTTCAATTGATGCTAAACTGTCTTTAATATTTTAAAACCTTTCAACCTACATTTTCTTCTCTGAAATAAAGCATTGCTTCTATTTCAAAATATGCTAGGTAATATTTCCCCAAAACTTCCTGCATTTTCACTAGAGTAAGACTTTATTTATTGCTGAAGCTGAATGGTCTTATACATGTACTTTTAGATTATGTAAAGTACTTTTAAAATTGGAATTTAAATAACTGAAGCTATGTCGTCTATTATATGCTTTCTGCAACTACAGTGTGTAGTTCTTGGAGAATATGGCAAGCCTGGAAACTCAATAGGGAGAACGACACTTAATTCCTCACATGGCTTACCAATGGATTGGATGTACAGAGCTGACTTGCACCAAAGGCAGATATTTGCTCTTCATCTACTAGGGTTAAGAACAATCCTCTAAGATTTCAGTGGTAGCTGGTAACAATTTTTCTTCTTGATTGAAGAGTGTCCAGCCTTAGTATGCAAAGTATAAACATAAGTCTCCTACTAGTCATTTTCAGCATTAAGAATTTTTTTTAAAAGCATTCAAGGTGACATTTGGGGATGGCTCTGGGGAATTGGACCAATATTATCTTATCATCTTCCTTCCTCACATGTTTTTGACCAACTCCACCTCTTACCCCTTTTCATGCTTCATATTAAGGAAGAAATTAATCTGATATATGAATGCATACTCCAACACTAAGGATTTGAAAGGTTGTCCACCTTGGGCTCTCCATATATTGAGCAGGCAAATGGTTAGCCCAGAGGAATTAATCAAAAAAGTGGAATTTCAAATAGAAGGGAGGAGACAGAGAAGTGGATCCCTTTGTATCGGTCCATATGAGCAATAGCCGACCTGTGAGGTGAACTGTGAGAACATTCGATGTCACATAAGTGAAAACAAAACCTAACCTTTTTTTGTCTCTTAACAATTCTGAACAAATCATCCATAAACTTAGGAACAGAGCAACCTGGATCTGACAGCACAAGCGTACCGTGCATTCTTCTTTTCTTTCTGTTTTGTTCCGTGTTGCTAAAATAGCTCACCTGTCAAAGCACCCAGGTACGACGGGGTTCAGTACAACTAAAATTGCATTTAAAAACAGATAAATTATAAGGTAATAGTACAACTTTCACATCCAGTACCTCATTGTCATTTTACAAGCAAGCTGACAGCTGAGCCAGCCCACTAGTGCGTGTTGATGAAAAATACTGACATCTTCACTATAATCCTACACCAGTACTAAACCTGACTTTAGCAAACTCAAAACTTCACACTGAGCTTGAAGTGTAGAGAAAAGAAGAATTGAAATGACTCTCTTCCTTCTCTCTCCCCATACACACGAGAGGAAATGGGAGAAAATGAAAGAGGGAAGCAATGAAGATAGTAGAGGCAGCAACAGAGAAAGAATTAGGAAGAATGGACCCCAAATACAAGTATAAACCACTTAGGAGCAGAATTATTTAATTAATTATTTGTTGTCTGTCTCCCCCACTAGAATGTAAGGTCCATGATGGAGGGATTTTCTGTACTTTGCTCACCACTGTATCCTGAGTCTGGCAAGTAGTAGATGCGACATATATTTGTTGTGTGAATGAAAGAATGAAATTAATGCTCTCAATAAAAGAAAAAATACTGAAATTCTCTTTTACACACACACACAGACACACACACACAATATTGGTTCTACATGCCTATGGTCATCTTTGAAATGACAAGATGAATTGGAAGGAGCAGTAGTCCAGTAATTAGGAGAGTTTAAATATACACCGTTTTGCCACTAAATCACTTCTTCTGAGTCTCATTTTCTCCATCTGTCAAATGGAATTTAACCAGATGACCCCTGAGGTCACTTCTAGGTTTAACATTCTATTCTCTAAACAAAAGCCATATGTGCTTTAGAGAGAAACAGAGGGGAAATGAATTGAACTTATTTGTGTACAAGAATAAAGACCTATTTCCTCAATCTCCCTCAATAAAGGAAATATTTTCATTCTTGGCATTTTACAGTAACCTAAGGGGAAGAATCATAGAATGGAGGAAGAAAGCTTCACAGTTACAACCTTTTAGAATATAGATGCCATTTAAATTAAATATAAAAGCATTGAATTTTTAGAAAAACTGCCAGCCAAGGTTGAAAGTATCTTCTTATCCAAACTTGTCAACTCCTGAGGTCTCTGAGAGGTGACAGGATTTTGCATGTGGGAGCCCTGTCTGAGGTGCTAATTGTCTTCATTTCAAATGCCCTAGGCTATTCTCAAACCCAGGTAGATTAAAGGAATGATGCCAAGGGTGGTCAGTTTTATAGAGTGGCTCTGACATTTCAAAATCCTTTTCTCTGACCTTTCAAAACTAACTTTGTTCTTCCACTAGCTCATCTATAGGTGTGAATTCTCCTGTGACAGTGTTATGATAGTGTTACCTGTGGTGAGTTTACACATTCTCTCAGCACTTACTAAAATTCACTTCCTTTACAAAAATGATTAAAGAAAAGAATTGGCTTTTTTTTTTTTTTTTTTTGTTAAAGAGCACCTCCTTTTGATAATCTCTGGGTTTACCTATGAGGCCAATCTTTCTAAATGCCCTTTTTAAGTGAGAAGCCAGAGACAGGGTTGTTGTGTGTGTTTATTTAAGCCTGTCTTAAACATTTTTATTATTTCAACCAACACTTATGGGCATCTACCATATGCCAGACATTATAGTAGGTACTTAGGTTACAGAAAAGTACAGTATCTGCCTCTAAGTAGCTCATAGTCCAGTGAAGAAGACAGACAAGCAAAGAGACACATAATTCACTTAACAAGAGCTAAGACAGAGGAAAGGATGGGGCTCTAGGGACATAGTAGTGGCATATCTAACTTAACTTGTATTCTAACCTGCACAATCTATTCGAGAGGGCAAGTGTTTTTATCTTTCTGTCTGCTATGTACAGGTTTTTTTTTTAATTGCACTAATTTTGCCTCCTTCATGACTCAAAGGAAGTTCCCTCATTCTAGCTGAAACTCTGCCTGCTTCTGAGGTTTCATTCTCGGAATAATAGCAACAGCTAATATTTGTTAACTGCATACTACATTCCAGGCATCCTTCTAAGCACTTTGAATGTATTATCTTATTTATTTTTATCAACAACCCTGTGAAGCAAATACTGTTATTAGTCTCATTTTACCGACAAAGAAACTGAAACCCAGAGAACCTAGATAGCTTATTCAAGGTGGCACAACTGGTCAATGTCAGACCCAGGATATGAACACAGGCCACTGACTGCGGAGCCTGTGCACTTCACCACTATCCTCTTCTGCCTCCCAACATTAATTCAGGGGTCACTGCAGTGGATTGCTCAGGCTTCAGTCTCCTATCTAGCAACTGTAATCTGGATTTCTAGAATATTCTTCTTACATTTCAAGTGTCAACTGGTCCCATGCCCTGACGCATAGCGTATCTATATATAACTATATGTCTTATCAAATTGGATATACTATTTTAGCCTCGTTCTCTTTATTTACTGTCTTGGAAGGGTCTTCAGTTCAGAGTCAAGGTTTGTTTCCTGGGTTTATGGGTCTGGAATCAGGATCATAAGCTCATCCATCCAAAGTAACAGAACACTGAGCAGTCTGGGGTTGGTTGGTTTGTTCTGTTTTGTTTTTAAAGTGATAAGGATATTTTCTCTCCTGGGAAGACCTGGATATACGAATAAGGTCTTATTACCCCATTCTCCTTTTTGAACATTTTCTAGACCAAGTGAAGGCCACTCCTCACTAGTTTTTATCTTTTTCTGAAGATAAATGTGATGGTATATGCAGAGTGCCTGGAGCCTAACAAATACACAATATTATTTTCTCCAACTAGCCTGTGAACTCCCGGAAGACAGAGATGATGTCATATTCCTCTTAGCATACCCAGAACCTAAAAGAGTACCTGGCACCTAGTTAGCTGCCTTCCTTTCCCCCTCTTCTTTCCCTTTATAGAGAGAACCCTCTGCAGAGAGTGCGGCTTCTAATTTGCCTCAAGAAGTGTATCATTTCTGACATTGACTTCTTTCACATTCATCACTTACCAACGTCTACCCTGTGGTCTGCCTCATTTTGGTTTATAGATACAACTCTTCACATCCCACACCTTGGCACCTGACACACAAATAAATCATCATGTACTTATTTGGCCTCATCAACCAGTTGCCTTTGGGTCGTGACAGAATCTTCTTTCCGCGTCTCTTTACCCTGGGTGGGGGCCCTCAGGGTATGCTATCGGCACAAGAAAATATTATGTCTTTGTAAATGAGTCTGCAGCTTTTCATCTAAAAAAATCTGTTCTCTTTCTTGAAAGTTCAAGAATAAAATTCCACCACTGGAGCTTTAATCGAAAAGATTAAAGTCCAAGAGACTGTTATTTTGTCTATATATTTTTGCCTGAACATTTTTAAAGAAATCTCTGATGTTTTCAAACACAGATGACCACTTTGATCTGTACATCACAAATACCAAAATTTCACGAAGCAGTGGAATGAAATGAACTATAAACATTTCCTTAAGCAGTTTTATAAATACAAATGAAATATTATAACCCAGCAAACAGAACAGCTAGTGGTGAATTGTGAATTTCTAAATGCATTTTGTAGTTACATATGCAACATTGACATTATTTTGCTTTTCCTTCTCAGTAATAAATATTTCATGAAAAAAATGCTAGAATCATTGATCAGTGAGGAGTTAAATACTATGAGTCTTTTATAAAGCAAGTCATAAACGTTCTGAAGTTTCAAAACTGTCTAGACAATATCAGGAATTGTAGTGGTAAAGGTATGAAATTTTCAATACTTGCCCAATCTTTTTCCTTCCTAAAACCAATATGATTCACTGAAACTACCAAAACAAATATATATATCAAGCAAAAAATAAATGAGATTAAATCCCCTAAAACTTTTAAATACAGACAAAATCCTCAGATAGCTCATTGTCATCATTTTATAAACACTGGGGTATGGTTTACTGCTGCCTACCACAAAAGTAATCATAGGTTTCGGCCTTGTGTGAAATTATTTTTATAATGTAGTGCAGAATAAAGAGTAAAATCTAAAATAGTATATATAGACATAAGCAACAAAGTGCTGGAAAATGTCTCAAATGAAGCTGTAATACCACATATTATTTTGAAACAAAACAAAGCCAATTTTCCTAGCAACCTTTTTGTAAACTGCGGACACAATTTGGAACCATCTGGCTATCATGGAAGCTTTGGAACCCAAAATGGTATATACTGTACTTGTCAAAAATCCTTTAGCACTTACTGGCATTTAACATGTATTAAAACTACTAGCTTTCTACAGAGGTTGTTCCTAACTTATGTTCCCAAGGTTCATAGAATTTTAAGAAGGTAATATTGATTTTGAGACATTGTCAATATTACAAAGAGCCTAGTAAAATGGTCCATTTGCCTGGGATTAGGCTGCTTGTAATAATAAGAGCAATAATAAAACAATGGAATTCATTGAATCCTCACCAAAATCCTAAATGAAAAATGGCAAGTGGCTGCTTTTTGGTTATAATTATATTTGATTAGAATTTGTATGAGAGAACTTTATAGTTATATAGGTTTTCTTAATTTTAAACGAACAAGTAATCTTTTATTAATTGATGTCATTTGACATGCATATAGAATCTTTTAAAAACTGGCATCTACAAGCGAAAAAATATGATGGAACAATTGATGAAAAGACTGAAACTGTTTGTTGCATATTTACCTTATGTCTTGTAATAGAATACAAGGTCACTGAGGGTAACAAAGATCACTTCCACAGAGTAAAGCATATTGCCCAGCTTATAACAATCCTGCCCTGAATGCATGCTGTTTACTTGATGTGTAAAGTAATAAAACAAGCTAGAGATTTCTAGTGGCATTGCTTACCTTTAAAATTATCACTCAGGATGATATGGTGCTTTTCCACAATTGCTTTATGCCCCAGAGAAGTTAGCCTAAATGGACCAGGATCTGACCTGCTAGAGCAATTCTTAAGTCCATTGAAGAGAGTGCCTCCAACAGCGAACCAAATAGGGAGTTGTACTCAAAAAATTTTGCTAGGTCTCCTGGGTTTATTAATACCCAGTGCAGCAACACTTTCTATGTCTATTTCACTATTTCTGAACGCTTTTCTGAAACACCAAAGAATAAACAGTATAAAGAATGAGAAAAATCTGTTCAACAGCAATCTCTTAAGGTCACAGGCTAGGGCAGTTGAGTATCATTAAGTGCATGTGAGTTTTAGTGCCAGTGGATGCACTGACTGTATCACATGCTAGAAGTGAAGAAACCACTGAAGAGTGTTATGCAGCGCCTGTACCACATAAGAAGCAGCCGCTACCATTCTGTGTTGAGTCTTTACAAAGCATGTGATAAGGAAGTTATGTGTTTATTTGCCATTCTGTCGTAGATTTAGCACCATAATGTAAAAAACATCCCCGTTTGGCAACATGAGTCTGAAGTTTCCAAAATCTAATTTTCCCCTCCTTCCTCACTGAAAAATATTTTATATATATATATATATATATATACACACACACACACACACACACACACAGTATATTGGACTTTTACAGCTGGCACCTTATTCACTTAAAACAAAAACTGAATAATTCAGACAGACTTTAGGTAAGCAGTCAAGATGTGTCCTATCTTAATATTGAACTCAGATATAAACTTTTCATAAGTCCAGTCTGCTGAATCAACACAAGTCATGCCTGCTGCCTAAATCATTGCCCTTATTTTGCAGTCTTGGTGACTAAGATAATAAATGGCCCTACTCACTGGCATCCTGGGTTATCGATCACATATCCCAAAATTTGGGATTTTTTTTTTTTAAATGGGACCGAGTCTTGCTCTGTCACCCAGGCTGGAGTGCAGAGGCATGATCTCAGCTCACTGCAACCTCCAGCTCCCGGGTTCAAGCAATTCTCCTCTCTCAGCCTCCTGAGTAGCTGGGACTACAGGCACACACCACTATGCCCAGCTAATTTTTGTATTTTTAGTAGAGACGGGGTTTCACCATGTAGGTCAGGCTGATCTCAAACTCCTGACCTCAGGTGATCTACCCACCTTGGCCTCCCAAAGTGCTGGGATTACAGGCTTGAGCTACCATGCCCAGCCAAAATTTGAGATATTCTAAAAGAGCAGCTCCACAACCACCAGACTGCCACTATACCTCAGAGTCCCTCCATCACAGTCATTTCTTTGGGTTTAGGTATTATGATCCCTGTTAAAATGCACAGTATCCCTCAGTAAGGGTAAAACTTTAGGTGGTGTACAGACATTGCAACTAGTAAAATTTCATTTTGAAGCCAGGCTTCACTAAGTCCCCAATTTGGGTATTACCACACTTGTAAATTGGGCACAATAGTACCCACTTTGAAAACTATTAATATAGGTATCTATAATACCTTACAGTCATCAAAAGGGACAATGTCCTTAAAGTACCTAACACATAGTAAACACTCTAATGGTATCTCTTACTATGATTAATAATCTCACACACTCATGACCACAGGATCCAGGGCGGAACCCTGAAGCTAGAGAAAGGGAACTAACACTTGTGGGGCTCAGAGACTTTCAGTAAATTCTTTGGGGTCACACAGCTACTGAATAATAGATCAAGTAGTTGAACTCAGTTTTCTCTGTCTCCAAAGCCCAGGTTTATGCCACAGAAACCTGCTGCCTTTTCTTGCATGTATGCAGCCTGGAAGAGAGTAGTGATCTGACAGCCTCAATGATTCAGATTGTTTTGAAAAAGGTTGACCCTGAAAGACTGTGTAATCATATTAAAATATATAAAAGCTATACACAGGGTGAGTCTGTTTTATAAAGGCCTAAAAGCATGCCAATTAACAACAGAGTCCATTTTGAAGCCATAAAAGAAACAACTATAGTGAAACCTAGAATGACCTGCTGGTATGTGAAAATGGATTATGCTGAAACATGTCCAAGTCTCATCTGTGTCCCATCTTCCCAAAATTCCAAGGAGCTATCAGCCCACATAAGTATCATAAAACCAGCCTCCAATCCAGAAAACCTAGCCTTGGGTCTGACATCCCTAATGGATCCCTTCCTCTGAAGTGCTCCCCTCCAAAGTAACCAAGGCCCTCCCAGTAATCATGACTCTGAGGAAAGTGAGAATGCTGGTGGGGCAAGGTCACTTTTGTTCTCTGTCCCCATTCCTGTGCCCATACCAAGCAGGTAGCCGGCCTCCACTCCCCTTCATCTCAGGGATCATTTGTCTTGTGAGCAGACAGGCTACAGCCTGGCTGTTTTCCAGAATTCTAAACAACTTGATAGGATTAAGCATAGGGGAGAGGGGACAGTGACTTGGAAGGCAGAAATGCAGGAGGGAAGTTTTCTGTTCATGGGACATCAGGGGACCTCAGGGAGACAGGATCTCAGGGAAATGGCTTCTTGGTACACAGCAGGCTGGACTCCAGGCATCAGAGCTCCAAGCCTAGGTAGAAGCACCCTCTCCAACTCACCCCTCCTGCCCCACCACCCTGGAGTAGAAGACATGCTAACCTTCACGGGACCATATGGACTTGGACTGTGAGGATAGAAAGGACAATCATGATGGATTGAAGGTCCTATAGAAGTCCCCCCAATTCTTGGGTAATTCCTCATAAGAGGAAGGTCCCTCCAGTAGTAAATGAGATTGAACTTCAGCGGGATGGAGGAAAGATGCAGATTTAAGCTTTCACCTCTGAGAAAACTTGCCATGAGATACACACTACGCAGAAGACACAGCAGTCAAGTGCACACTCTTTATTACTAGTTAGGATCAGAAAACCCCCGACAAAGGTTGATTTTGGTGAGCTGGGCGGGATCTCACAGGGAAACTTGAAGATATCTTTAGCTTGTACTGGAGGCAGATCTAACCCACCACCCCTGAGCTTCACCCTGGATTCCTCCTTGCCTTGCAGCAGCTGCTTTGGGGGAGCCTGCAGAGAACACACCAAAGAGGAAGAGTCCAGGGGCATTCCCAAGAGTGCTCGCCCCAGTCCAGTTTTATTTTTAACCCAGTTAGTCCTCCCAAGAGAAACACCATCCATAGCCCACAGCCCTTATGTCTGTCTGTCTGTCCTTGAAATCCATTTTGTTCTTCATCTACCTATTGACTAGAAAGGGACTTGGAATGGGGGCAGCCCAAGGCTGAGGGCTGGAGTGTGTAGTGAATACTCCTCAGAGCACTTTCTTCAAGACACCCCAGTGGTCTTTCAGGCAGGCTTATGGGCAGCCAGGAAAATATCTGTCCCTCTCAAAGGAGGAAATCAGCAGAAAATCAGAAAAGCCCTGCCTGTACTTCTGTAAGACCACTTTCCTGAAGTTTGCCACTGCTTATTTGTCTCACCTGCAAACCATTGAGACTAGCAGTTTGGTTACTCAAGACCTCTCATGCAAGTCTCTTTCACATTGCCCACACAACAGCAAAAATGGATCTAGATGTTATTTAAATTGGTTTTACCTAAGGCAACACTACATGCAAGGCAAAGAAGATACCCCTGATCTAATTTGTATCCCAAATTACGCTCTCTCCTATCTTCTAACCAACTCAGCAACAAGGATTATGATCTGTGCACCAAATAATAACCTATAAGTCTAGCTCCTAACACATATTAGACAATAACTATTTAACAAACTAAATGAAATTCATCTAAATGAAATGAAAATCATAGATGACATGCTATCATCTACAGAATTGAACATTACAACCCCCCAAACTCTTCCAAGTTAATTCCTTGTCCCAATGGAAAAATTCAGTTCTAACAAAACAATTCTGCTCTTCCTTTTCCCCCTAATGAGTGTCAAATCATCTCTTCTTCTCTGACTTCCTCTTACTCCTCTCTGCTGCATACAGTAAGTTTGCAGTCAGTCTCACTGAGGTGTGGGTCCATTAGGAGTGAGGTGTTATTTCTTTTGGCCTAGGAAGATCTTCTAATGGGACAGGTTCAGCTTCTTCAGCAACAAGCAAGTTTGGTGGGGCTGAGATACAAAAACAGAACCTCACCTATAAAGCCAACAAAGCAAAATGACGAAAACATGAACATTGCAGTAGTTTCAAAAGGATTAATAGCATTTTCAAGGAAGTGTGGTGTTTCTAAAATTTGTTTCCAAAGGAATAATAGCATTTTAAAGGAAAATACTGTTCCTAAAATTCAACATAGCTTCTAACTCTAAAATCACACAACTGCTCCCAGCCACATACATGGCATTTTCAGGAAAAGGAATGAAACAAAAAGGAAAAGAAAAGGCTTCATGACTTCAGCTTCTCCAGGGTATAAACAATCAGCATCAGCCATCCAGAATCCACCACCTGCAAAATTTAAATGCAATCAGGAAAAATCAAAAGTAGTCCATCTCTGTTCAAGTAAATGAATAAAATTAGAATATAAATACATATATATTTGTATGTATGTGTATCCAAAACAATTTTTAAGTAGCTAATTTGGGTAATGGGATAATACATTATTTTATTTAATTTTCTCCATAATTTTGGTTTCAATTTTTCTGTGAAGTAAATAAGTTATACTTTAATCAGAAGAGGGTCTTAGGAAATTGGTTTCTCTTTGAAGTGTGTCCATTCTTACTTACCTTCCTGAAATCAGTGAGTTTGTCCTCCACTCTCAAATGGCACACAGGCTTTCTTGCATTTATAGCAGGCTGTACGCCATGAAAAATTAATGGCTTTACACCATGGGCATTTCCAATTCACTGGAATTGGAAATGAGGCAGGCTTCTCCTGTTGCTGGGATCCTGAGACTTTATTCACTTTTGGTTTCTTGGCCTTCTGCCTCCGACGTTGCCGTTTCTTTGGGCTTTCTCTGACACCATGGCTCCTGTTGTCCCCCAGGGGAGTGCCCTGGGGTCTCTCTGGACCTTCTTCTGGTTTGCAGCTCCTGCTAAGCGCTGGGGTGGCCATCCCCTGGGCCCTCTCTGGGCTTCCTTCCTGGCTGTAACTTCTGTCTTCCTGGGGGACAGTCCCCTGAGGCCTCTCTGAACCTTCTGGTTTGCGGCTCCTGCGAAACACCAGGGTGTGCATCCTCCAGGCCCTCTTTGGACCTTCTTTCTGATTTTGTCTTTCTATGTTCCCCAGGGGAACCATCCCCTGGGGTCTTTCTGTACCTTCTTCCTGGGAGTGGCATCCGCTGCTCCCCAGTGGGGTTGTCCCCTGGGGACTCTCTGACAGCGGGTTGTGGCACCCACTGTCCCCAGGGAGGGGCATTCTTTCGGACCTCTCTGAACCTTCTCCCTGACTGTGGCTTCTGCTGTCTTCTAAGGGGAATGACCCCTGAAGGATTTTGGAAACTTCCTCCTGGATGTAGCTTCTCTGGTACCACTGAGGGGTCATCTCCTCCTGGAAGCCTACTGCAGGCCACGGGCAAGGTGGGTGGATCTCAGTAGGAGGCATCTGAAGTGGATCTGCTGCTGCTTCTGCCCCCATGACTACAGCAGGTGGTAGAGGTGGCAAAAATGGGAATTTCGTTGGAAATCGTGGTGGGAGTGGGGATGGATGTGGCACTGGCAGAGGAGGTTGCATGCCCCCGGCCCAGAGACTCAGAGGTTCTGGCACATAAAGAGCATCTGTTGGGGTTGGCATCTGGGCATCAGCCTGTGTCCCCATGGCCACCATATCCCTCTGCTGCTCTGTAGCCAGGGGACATGCCGCAGCCCCATTCTGCTCTGCTTGAGGCCCAGACATTATTTCATGGGCCAATGGAGCGGCCGGGGGAAACCTCTCGACCTCGAGCAGCCTCCTGTACAGCCCATCACGCTCATTCAGCGCCTGCTGCAGGGCAGCCTGCGCAAGGTGCAGCTGTGTTGCCGCCACCTCATGCTCCAGGCGCAGCTGCTGCAACTGGGACGTTAGAGCCCAGGAGGTCACCTGGCGCTCCTCCACACGCCTTTGCAGCCGCCGAACGTGATACAGCATCTGCTCCCGCTGCCTCGTGGCCACTCGCACACTCAAAGCCAACGCGCTCCAGGTGCAGGCCCTCTTGATAGCGCGTGGCACCTGCGAGTCAGCGACAATGGCCCGAAGCCCGTCCTCTACCTCGTTCCATGGCCGCGAGCAGAAGGCCACGTAAAAGGCTGGGCCGCTGCGGTCCGTGAGGACTTCATTGTTAATGAACCTGATCACGTCACTGTGGCGAAACCCGCTGGCACGGTCCCCAAAATTCATCGCCATGGCGGCTGCGGCCTAGTCAAGCAGCTGCCTCACAGTGCGTCGCCTCGGTTGCCGCCGACGCTTCCGGTACAGGCTGCTTCCACCAACCAGTCCGCCCCTCACCTCCCCTTTCAGTCTTACTTTAGTCCTTGCTCAGTCCTGGCCTCCTCCTCGGCCTCTTTCCTCCCTCACTCCCTTGTTCTCACAAAGAGAGAAGCAGGCCCCCCCTCACCACACCGAACCCTATGGGCGACTCCGCAACACGTCACAGAGAAAAGCTGAGTCGTGCCGCAAGGCTGGCTGGGACCCGCAAGGCCTGCTGGGACCAGCTTCATTTGGCACAGCGCTCCCCACAGGGAAAATAGGTGTGCTGCATACTGTAGTGTCCCAACAGAACCTGTTTCCAATAGCTTAGGAAAGACAATATCCAGCATCATAGAATGAATCCCTAGCCAGGTGATGGAGTTGGACAGGTGTATATACGGGTGCTGTTCTTGTCTCAGCTCCATCTCTTGTACTCTCAGTTACTACTTCAAACATTCCATAGAGTCAGTCATGCTATCTGCACCCTTCCCTTAGCTCCTGAACAGGTGAACTTATAGTCCCTGTCATCAAGAAAAGCAAGTAATTGAGCCACGAAGTCCTTGTAAATTCACTCCCATCTTTATCTGGTCAACCCAGATCTCAGAGGGTATTTCTTTTTCCTTTTGACTAAATGCTCGTCCATGATCTGGATCTTCCCTAGGAGAAATGCTAAAGGGAGTCCTCTGGGCTGCACTAGACAGTAACTAGAATTCAAACAAAAACCACATGGTAAAGATAACAATGTAGGTCAATACACAAGACGGGATTAATGTATTTTTGGCTTGTAACCTCCTTTTTTTTTTTTTAAGACAGAGTTTCACTCTTCTTGCCCAGGCTGGAGTACAGTGTTCGGGACCTCAGCTCACCTCAACCTCTGCTTCCTGGATTCAAGCAGTTCTCCTGCCTCAGCCTCCCAAGTAGCTGGGATTACAGGCACCCACCACCACGCCCAGCTGATTTCTGTATTTTTAGTAGAGATGGGGTTTCACCATGTTGACCAGGCTGGTCTCAAACTCCTGACCTCAGGTGATCCACCCACCTCAGCCTCCCAAAGTGCTGAGATTACAGGCTTGAGTCACCACTTCTGGCCCCAAAAATATTTTTTTAAGAAAAGAGAAAGAAGGCCGGGAGCATTGGCTCACGCATGTTGTCCCAGCAGTCTGGGAGGCTGAGGTGGGTGGATCACGAGGTCAGGAGATGGAGACCATCCTGGCCAACATGGTGAAACCCCATCTCTACTAAAAAAACATACAAAAATTAGCTGGACGTGGCAGCAAGTGCCTGTAATCCCAGCCAGTCGTGAGGCTGAGGCAGGAGAATCACTTGAACCCAGGAGATGGAGGTTGCACAGTGAGTCAAGATCGAACCACTGCACTCCAGCCTGGATGACAGAGCTAGACTCCATCAGGAAAAGAAAAAAGAGAAGATAAGAGAAGAGAAAAGAGAAGAGAAGAGAGAATGTTTTAAATGTTCCCAGTCTTTAAGGATCGACTCTGTTTTGGGAAACTCCTTTAATGCTTACCCAGATCATTTATAATGCTGCCTTTGCCTTTACTTCCTGCTTGTGGCGAATCTGAAAGTCAGCAACAAGTAGAAGTATGGGGTCTTCTCAGGCCTTTTCTGAGCATGTCCAGTCTTGGGCATATACAAGGTTTTCTCAATTCCCTGATTTACATTAGGGTTTTTAAAGGCCCTCATTCTCCCACATATCTCTTTTTCCCACCCTCTTTCTTCCCAGGATTTTTGGTCTATCTATTGCTTGTCCTGACTGCTATCCCTTGTCCCAGGCTGCTACAGCCAATACTTTTGCCTTTAAATGCTTTTGGTAAATGCCACCTGGAAAGCTGAGTCAGATGGGCAAAACAGAAGCCCTTACATCTGCCCTTCAAGGAGCTACCAGACAGATTAAAACACACAACCACAATTCTTTGAGAATAAGGTCCATATTGCTCCATCTGGCACATGTCATCCTGTACCAGGAGTACATGCTACTGTCTTCATGGCTGCCTCCAATCTAGTGTGTGCGGAAAGGGAGACAGGCAATTTGAAACACCAGAGAACTCCTTACTGCAAGGCAGCAGCTTCTTTCTTCATTAAACTTTCCCCTGATTGTTATATGCTTTGACTAGATTCTAGAGTTCTGCAAAAGTTAATTCTGACAGTATCTTCCAGCTCCATTAGATGCTTTTATGAAGGGATAGAGACCCCAATTGCCCTACTCTGCCACTTTTTGTATAAAGAGAGCTATCATACCCCAAAACTATTAGTATCCCAAGTAAGATTCATTTTATCTCCTTGTCAGCTATCACTCATCCTTCCAGCTCAATCACCACCTCTCCCAAGAAGTTTTTCCTGACCACTAAACACCAATACTGTGTAATTAGTTTTTTATTCTTCTTTCTCTTCAATTAGACTTATTCCCTTGAGAACTGAGATTGTGTCCTTTCATCTCTGGATTTCTAGCACCTGATATGGTTCCTGTTACATGTAGTGCTTATAAATGCCAAAAAGAGGGAACAAAGCAATAGAAGAGAGTGAAAAAGGAAGGAAAAAGGGAAAAACAGAGACTATTTCATGAGTTCTAGAATCTTGGTTAAAAGTCAGACTGAAAGCTATAAGGGAATATCCTTGTCATATTTTCAATTCAGAGAAAAACAATTTTTTAAAGACACATACTTCCCTAAAGAAAAAAATTGACTGTATCCAAAATGATGTATCTATCTTTTGGGGAAGTGCTTTCATATACTGTTAAACTTTATAACAATTTCAAACTATTTCCAAATTAATGTAACAACACTTCATAAATGCCAACGTATTTTTAAATTATTAAGTTTAAAGTACTTTTGGCCTTTGAGCCCTTTATGGAATCAATTTCCACTATATTGAGACAGGAAGGTGATATATAATGGCCTATAAAATGAGATTTAAAGGGTAACCTGGCTGAGTTATCATTCTCGATGAAACAATGATAATATCAAAAATACCACCACACTTTACTTTGCAGGTGTGCAAGTTTGCAAAGTGTGAATGTATGTTTACAAGAGGTAGAACAATTCAATTGCATAAATTAATCAATCTGAGAAACCACATTAAAAACATAGCTAATTTTTACATGATTTTCA
Source organism: Colobus angolensis palliatus (assembly GCF_000951035.1). Taxonomy (NCBI): domain Eukaryota; kingdom Metazoa; phylum Chordata; class Mammalia; order Primates; family Cercopithecidae; genus Colobus; species Colobus angolensis. Next base: position 595,241 of record NW_012114699.1, on the reverse strand, counting down.
GTAAGTTCTTATACTTTCAATTTTAGTATAAGCTCTGTCACAAAGCCTTCATAACAACTCTAAATGATAATCATTGATGATAAAGGAAGGAAAATAACATTTTAAAGTTCATAGTATTAGTATGTATCTACGTTTGTGCAGATTTAATCTCCTAGGAATCAAAGGTGGTAAACAGAATAGAGAAAAGGCATATAGAGTAAATATAAGCTATATATGCTGAGTACTGAGGAACAATTTTCATGTCACTTTAGGAAAATTTACACCTTTTATTACATATACTTTCTTTTCTCGTACTTTGTACCCACAGTGACCTATTCAATATAGCTACACAACAAATGCCAAAAGAAAAGAAAGGAGGCAGCTAGGCAGTTAATCTCAAAAAGACTAGAGTCACATCCCCTTACTTTTTGTTTCCATGTGAGCAGAATACATGGGCAGAAGCCCATAGTCAATAATCCACACAAGTGTGAGCACAGCTGAGCACAACGGCACATTGTAAGTGAACATACTTTACAATCAATTTCATCAGACCCATCTTGACAACACTCACGGTTATTATTGCATATGTGGTAAAATTAGCCATAAAGAGTAAGCGGACATAAATTTGTTTTCCATAGACAAATGATTTTTGTATTTTCTTTCTACTTGTTAGCCCTTTAGTATCTGTAAGTGACATCCCTATTGAACATTTTCACGGAAATCATTCACAAATTTATACCTCCCACCTCCACCCCCACCACAAACATGCCCCTACACACAATCTCTTATGTCTGCTTACATGCCAATGTGGCCTGGAGGACTCAAGGAAGCAGGACCTCCGGGTCATTTAAGCTCTAGCCAACTAACTGGCTGGCAAGTCAGACTTAGATCACCACTCTTGGAGGGAAGGGCTGGGGCAGATGATTCATCAGCCAAGTGGAGGGGTATGAAACAAAGAAGAATGGATGCTGAATCCCCAAGGATCTGAGAGTCTTAAGGTTAGGGCAGAAGGTAGGAGGCTGAAACATAAAGGAAGTAACTAAGTAGGTTGCAGATCTATGAGCAGTTAGTTACCCCAGGATAAGCATAGACTGACTGGTACAGAAAGGCTGGGGGAAACAACCTTTAAGAAAAATTACTGGACCTGAATTGGAGGGAACTGACAGGCTCCTTTGCCTTAGCAATTATTAGAAATAGCCTATCAATAGTGCCACTTACAAAAATTAATATAAATACATCGATACTAGGAGTATAAAATGACTACTACTCTGGTTTTGATCTAATGGCAAGACGGTGACTTCTGAAAGCACTGGATACCTGAAGGTCCAGTAGGTTATATCTGATTATTGAATAAACCGGAAGAGGTGAAGTCAGCATCTATTTTGCACTGGTGAGGATAGTACTGACAAGCCCAACCCCACACCACCCTACAATCTCTTTTTGAAATGCCACTTGAGCTATCATTGTCATTTTTCCACCACTGTCTTGAGCCTTGAGCAATGAAGTACAGATTGCTATTAGACAGTGAGATCCAGTAGGATTTTACCAAAATTTCCTAATCTAAGGAGGACAGGTCCAAAAGCCATTGATAGAAGAAATCAATTTTCCTTTCAGACTTCACTCATGGCTAAGAAGAGAGGATGGTGACTTCATCACCAATTTGTCCAGTGCCTGGAATCCGTACTCCATTATTATCTTGCTTTCCACAAGGCAATGGCTAGAAAGCAGACCACTCTCTGAAGGTGCCATCCCATTCTTTAGAAATTTGGGATTTGAATTTAGAAGAATCCAGATCACACAGTGCCTTGTGCCAGGTAAAGGCACTCATCACTCACTCCCATAATAAATATAACCCCTGACCCCGACACACACACATACACCACACACACATACAGACAGACACTGCACCCAATAAAGGAGAAAAATAAATAAATAAATCAGCCCTGCTCTCTGCCCAAGGGCACACTCAGAGCCCTGTGCCCTCACCAGAGGCTTTTACTCTAAATTGCCATATGTCGTCTCTCTCGGGAATGTACATTTTCCCATCTGCCTTTACTGACCCACATCTGAACGAATGCTTTTAACACTTTCTTGCTCATAACAGCCATGATTTAGGGAGTGTTTACTGTGGGGTTATTACACAAAAAATGCCTTTACCTCATTTAATCCTCAAAGCAACTCCATGTATTAAAGGTACACTTATCAACCCATTTTATAGACAGAGGCACTGGGGCTCATAAAGGTTAAGCATAAGTAATTTGCCCAAGATCACACAGCTAGGAAGTGGTGGACTTAATAGTGTTGTGAACACTTTGTCATACTTGCTTTAGAACTTTTTAAAGAAATTTGATGTTGGTGATACAACTAAAGTCCTCCTGTATCATATTTTCTCCTTCCCTCCCTTGCGCCTTCCATCCCCAAAAGTAGCCCAAGCCATATACCTTCCTGTGTATGTTTTTATGGATATGTATTTATCTATAAACAATATGTAGTATTACCTCTGTGGTAAACAATATCAACTTTTTTCAAATTTGCATTGTTACATGATATTTTCCATATCTTCCTATGTTGATAACTGTAGGTTAGTTCATTCATTTTAACTGCTGCTCTCTCTCTGAATGTGCATTTATGTTATTTCCAGTATTATCATCATTAGCAACAGTTGCAATTAACAACATTGTACACAACTGGTGGTATACATTTGTGAGTATATACTTAGAAGTGGAATTTCCTGATGCATGCATCTACAACTTTATTAGATGTTACTGAATTGTTCTCCAGAAAAGTCTTACAAGATTATACTTCAGTCTGACTACAAATACAGAATTTCTATATTCTGGGAACTTACTAAACAGGGCCATCTTAAATATGATAGCACAGTTAAGACAACTGATGCTTAAGAGAAAGAAAACAAGATGGTGGTTCCCAAGCCAATTGTCCATGGACAATCACCCAATAGGCTTATAGAATGCAGATTTCAAGGTGTGGACCCAGACCTACTCAGTTAGGCTTTTTAAGAATGGGACGGCTGGGCAAGGTGGCTCGTGCCTGTAACCCCAGCACTTTGGGAGGCCAAGGTGGGTGGATCACCTGAGGTCAGGAGTTCGAGACCAGCCTGACCAACATGGTAAAACTCCATCTTT
>NW_012114699.1:575442-590044 GCF_000951035.1 Colobus angolensis palliatus | reverse complement strand
TTTTTTGAGACAGTCTCACTCTGTTGCCCAGGCTGGAGTGCAGTGGTGCCATCTTGGCTCACTGCAACCTCTGCCTCCTGGGTTCAAGCTATTCTCATGGCTCAGCCTCTTGAGTGGCTGGGACTACAGGCGCGTGCCACCACACCCAGCTAATTTTTGTATTTTTAGTAGTGTTGGCCAGGCTGGTCTCAAACTTCTGACCTCAGGTGATCTGCCCACCTCGGCCTCCCAAAGTGCTGGGATTATAGGCATGAGCCACTGTGCCCAATTTCTGTTCTTTTTTTTTTTTTTTTCTTTGAAGTAGAAATGTTTTTTTTTTTCGCATTTCCATGTACTTTTTTCTGTAAGTTATTGGGGTACAGGTGGTATCTGGTTACATGAGTAAATTCTTTAGTGGTGATTTGTGAGATTTTCGTGCACCCGTCACCCTAACAGTATATACTGCACCATATTTGTAGTCTTTTATCCCTCCCCACCCGCCACTCTTCCCCTCAAGTCCCCAGAGTCCATTGTATATTTTTGTTCTTACTGACAATGTTGAACATTATCTGAGCTGTGTACTCCCACCCTTCTGTGCTCTGGCTAACTTGTAAAGGACCACCATGCTCTCATATATCCCAATAAAACACCCACCTCCACTCTTCCACAATTCAGAAAAGACCCATCTCTATCCTCCTCATGTCCCATAAGACTTACTTACAGTTTCCTTCTTTATCTGCCTCTATTAAAACCTCCAGGCTCCCTTCCTTTTCTTTGAGACATTCCTCACTGAGGTACATTCACTGGATTGCAATAGCCTGATTTAAATCATCTTCTTAATTATCTGGTGTATTTTGTCTTTTACATTACCCTTTTTGTTTTCTTCTTTCTACGATCTTTGGGCTTTTTCTTTTTTAACATCATGAACTTTGTTCATTAAATTTGAACCTTTCTTCATTTTAATATAGATATTTAAGACTGTAGCTTTCCCTTCAGGTAGTACTTTAACTGCATACCACAAGTTTTAATATGTAATATATCCTTGTCATGTAGTTCAAAATATCTCCTAATTTCCATTATGTTGTCTTCTGTGATACAAGAGTTATTTCGAAATCTATTCCTTACTGTCGAAATTATGGGGATTTTCTTTTTTTTATTATTGATATCTATTTTAATTGCACTGAAGTAGGAAAACACACACCACGATTTCAATTATTTGAAATGTATTATGACTGTCATGGCCCAGTTCGTGGTCATATTTGATAAATGTTTTATGTGTGCTTGAAAACTATTTAATTCTGATGCTTTTGGCATAGTAATCAAATCAAATTTGTTAATTGTACAATTTGAGCAACAAAATTAATAACTATAATATTGGCTTATAACACAAAGAATAAAATAAGGGTTTATACTGATACAACTAAATGATAGAATACATATATAGATGGGGGAAATGTACAAATCTCCTATGCAAAAGAATTCAAAATAAATTATGTAGATACTCCACCCTAAAGTAAGGGGAGCATAACTATCCATTCTTTGAATGTGGGCTGAGATCAATGACACAATTCCAAAGAATACAGTATGAAAAGGGAAAAATAGTAACTTCACAGTAGAGAAACCTGGCATGATCAGAGTTAACATCACCAGTGATAAGTCATATTGAAATAATGTACCCCTGATGCGATGAGATGGGTACTTCACTTCTATGGATGATGTGATGAGATGGGTACTTCACCTTTATAGTATTCTTTCCAATAACTCATAACTCCAATCATGAGAAAACATCACATCAAACAAATGCACATTGGGAGACATTCTACAAAATACCTGACCATTTGAAATCAGCAAGATCATGAAAAACAAAGAAAGACTGAGAAACTGTGACAGATCAGAAAAGATAAGGAGACATGACAACCAAATGAAATTTGATATCCTGGATTGGTTACTGGAAAAGAAAAAAAGACATTAGTAGAAAATCTAGTGAAATTTTAATAACGTCTATACATTAGTTAGTTTCTTAGTTTTTACAAATGTACTATAGTTTACTTAAGATGTTCAAATCAGGGGAAGTGGGGTGAAGAGAATATGGGAACTCCTTGTACTACTTTGCAATTTTTTCTATATATTTAGCTATTCCAAAATAAAAGATTTATTTTTAAAAATGTATTCATTATGTTGTTCAGGGAGAGAATTTTTTCTGCCTGTATTGTCAATTACTGAAGGAAGTATACTGAAATCTACCATTATGACTATGGGTTTGTTAATTCTCCTTGTACTCTCAATGTTTGCTTTTATACTTTGAAGTTATGTTATTAGGAGCATAAAAAATTTTAATTGTTATGTCTTTCTGGCAAGTCAAAACATTTATTTGTATAAAAATTTCAAACATAGTAAGAATTTTATCTCTAGTAATGATTTTACCTTGAAGTCTACATTATATGTTAATAATGGTGAACTTCCTTGCTCTTTACCACCTTTTCTTCATTTTTGACATGGTAACTTCTTGCTATATTGTCAATCTTCAATGCTTTTGAGAAGCCATCATTAATACTGTATCCAAAATTTTTTGTTGTTTTCAGTGGGAGAATTGGTCTGAATAAACTTATTCACCATTATCAGAAATCAGAAGGCCTAAAGGCAAATTGAAAGCAGCACTCGGTTTCCAAATTCTAACTCCTAGGGAGAAACAAAATTATCCCAGATAAGGTGGGAAGGTTGCCAAGGAGAATGTACCTAGACTCTGTCAGAGCAAATAGAAGAGCTAAGTGAAGCTTTTCACATTAGGCATAACCAAGTTAACTCTGCAAAAATGAAAACAAATATCATGGAAAAAGAATCCAGACTATAAAAATAACATAATTCAAAGAATAGAGGTATATTCCCCATAGGATTGTTGTGCTATAAAAGAACTGAACAACAATATTAATTTAATAAACCAAGGGCTCAAAGACAAATAATATAACAACAGAAAAAGCAGAAAGAGGAGATTACAGAAGAAAAAAATAAGAAAAAAAGGAACCTTAACAGATCTATTAAATAGATCAAAAATAACAAGAAAACAGAATAGATATTACCAAAAATCAAATTATGGCATAAATTAAAAGTTGAGATAACTACAGCAAATGCAAAAAATAATGCCCATGAGATTACAGTAATTAGAAAATAACACATATATAGGACAAAGATGATCCAACACAAAGATAGCTGGTGTCCTTGAAATAGAAACTCCCACTAAAGGGACAGAAAAAGACTTGTCTTGTACCAAGACAATTCAATAGGGAAAAACAGTTTTTTCAACAAATGCTGCTAAAACACCACATACCAGAGAATAAATTTGGACCCCCTACTTCATACCATATAAAAAACTAAATTTAAAATGGACCAAAGACTTAAACATAATAGTTATAGCTATAAAACTCCTAAAATCAAGGTCCACTGGAATAAAGATTTCAAAACAGAATGCAAAAAGTTATCATAGAAGAAAATATTGATAAATTGGACTTTGTTCAAATTAAGAACTTCTGTTCAGCAAAAGACATAATTAAGAGAAGGAAAAGACAAGCCACTTGTAATACATATATACAATAACAGACTCATATGTAGACTCTAGAAAAAGCACCTCCTACAAATCAACAAGAAAAAGACAAGTAACTCAGTTTTTTAAATGGCATTTCACAAAACTACTTGAATAAGCACATCACAAAACATAGCCAAATGGCCATTAAGCATGCGAAAATGTGTTCAACATCATTAGTCATCAGGGAAATGCAAGTGAAAACAATGAGATACCATTAAACATCTATCAAAATGGTTGAAATTTAAAAGGCTGACAATATCAAGTGATGGCAAGGATGTGGGACAAACAAAACTCTCATACACTGCTGACAGGTCTGTACAATAGCACAACCACTTAAGAAAACTACTTGAGAATGTCTTCTGAAGCTTATTAACCTGCCCTGACTTAGCAATTCTACTTCTAGATACATACCCAAGATAACTGAGTACATAAAGCCTTCAAAAGACATGCACAAGAATATTAATGGCAGAATTATTTATAATAGCCACAAACTGGAAACAAGTCAAATATTTATCAATGGTAGAATGGATACATAGTGGTATAGTCATACAATTGAATATGACAAGCAACAATAAAAAAGAACTACTGTCACATACAAAAGTATGGTTGAATCTCACATATGTTGAGCAAAAGAAGCTAGACATAACAGTACTTTCAGTATGCTCCATTTATATGACATTCAATAACAGGAAACACATATGGTAATTATCTTAGTCTGTTTTGGGCTGCTATAACAGAATACGTGAGACTGGGTAATTTCTAAAGAACGAAAATTTATTTTTTACAGTTCCAGAGGCTGGGAAGTCAATAATCAAGGTGCTAGCTTCTGATGAGGGCCTTTTTGCTACATCATAACATGGCAGAAGGCATCACATGACAAAAGAGAGCAAGAGGGGTCAGGCTCAACCCCTTTTATAATTGGCATTAATCCATTCATGAAGGTGAAGCCCTCATGACTTAAACACCTCCCATTACGCCCTACCTCCTAATAATGTTGCATTGGGGATTCAGTTTCCAACACATGCTTTTGGGGGGACCCATCAAGCCATAGCAGTAATTGAGGTGGATTTTTAAAATAACCACACGCTTTTCTGCAGCTCCTGCCATCAAACGAGTTTATTCCCTACCCCTAGAATCTAAAATGGCCTTATGACTTGACCAGTAGAATGCAGCAGGGATAACATTGTACAACTTCTGAGCATTCTTCTGCTCTTGCCCTCTTGCTGCCCTGAGATTATCATGTAAAGCAGCCCACTCTACCCTCTTGGAGGGTTAAGCACACAAATGGAGGGAGAGAGGCCCAGCTGATAGCCAGTACCAACCACAGTCATACGCATAACACCATATTAGACCATCTAGCCCTAGTCAAGCTGCCAAATGACTGCAGTCACCTAAGTGGCCTCAGGTGAGACCAGTAGATGAATTGCCCAGCTGAGTCAAGCCTATAATTCTGACCCACAGAATTAAAAGCCAAATGGCTGTTATTTTAAGCCACCAAGTTTTGGAATGCTTTCTAATAGGTAACTGATACAGTGATAGAAGACAGAATAGTGGTTACCCCTGGGGGATGGATAGTGACCGAGAGGGAGCACATAAAAGCCTTCTGAAGTACTGGATATATTTCATTCCTTGGTCAAGTTGTGGTTACACGGGTGTATATTTACAAATTAAATAGTTATATATATATATGTGAAAATTCATCAAGCTGTACAGTTAAGATTTGAGCACATTTTACATGTTATACTCCAATAATCTGTTTTAAAGTCAAGGTCCAGTTTGTCTTGCTTATCTCTGAGTATGGCAGGCAGAATAATGGTTCCCAGAGATGTCTTAATCCTTGGAACCTGTGAACATGTTAGGTTACATGGAAAGAGAAAATCACTATTGCAGATTAAATTAAGATTGCTAATCAGCAGATAGGGAGGCTATCTTGGATTGTCCAGGTGGGCCCAATGCCCTTAAAAGTGAAAAAAGAGTAGAGTCATGGGGAGATGTGAGTACAGACACAGAGAAATGCAACATTACCAGCTTTCAAGATGGAGGAAAGGAACCTCAAGCTAAGGAAAACAAGTGGGCTGTAGAAAGTGGGAAAGGTAAGGAAATGGATTCTCACTTAGAGTCAACCCTGCAAAAACCTTAATTTTAGCCAAAGACACCTATTTCAAACTTCTGAACTACAGAACTATAGGATAATAGATTTATGTTGTTTTAAGCCACTAAGATTGTGGTAATTCGTTGTAGCAGCAATAAAAATTTAAAACATTGGATTGCTGCTGCAAGAAACTGTTTCAATGCATTTTTTTATTTAAGTAAAATATGCATATATAATTTAGCATCTTTACCATTTTTAAGTGTATAGTTCGGTGGTAATAAATACACTTACATTCTTTTCTGTCCCCTTCATCCCCCCTCCCTCCCCTTCCTGGCCTCTTGTAACCACAAATCTATTCTATATCTTCATGAGATCCATTTTTTTTAGCTCCCACATGTAAGTGAGAATATGTGATGTTTGTCTTTCTGTGCTTGGCTTATTTAACTTAACATAATGGCCTCCAGTTGCATCCATGTTGCAGCAAATGACAGGATTTCATTATTTTTATGGCTGAATAATATTCCATAGTGTATATATACCACATTTTCTTTATCCATTCATCCATTGAATGGCACTTAGGTTGATTCCATGTTTTGGCTATTGTGAAGAATGCTGCAATAAACATGAGTGCAGACATCTTTAATATACTGACTTCCCTTCTTTTGGATATATACCTAGTAGTGGAATTGCTAGATCATATGGTAGTTCTATTTTTAGTTTTTTGAAGAACCTCCATACTATTCTCCATAGTGGCTGTACTAATTTGCATTCCCACCAACAGTGTTTGAGAGTTCCCCTTTCTCCACATCCTTGCCAGCATCTGTTATTGCTTGTCTCTTTTATAAAAGCCATTTTAACTAGGGTGAGATGGTATCTCATTGTAGTTTTGATTTGTATTTGTCTGATGATTGGTGATGTTGAGAATTTTTTCATATACCTGTTGACCATTTGTATGTTTTCTTATGAGAAATATTTGTTCGGATCTTTTGCCCATTTTTAAATTAAATTATTTGTTTTTTTTTTTTTTTTCGTATTGAGTTGAGCTCCTTATATATTCTGATAATTAGTCCCTTGTCAAATGGATAGCTCGCAAATATTTTCTCCCATTCTGTGGTCTGTCTCTTCACTTTGTTGATTGTTTCCTTTGCTTTGCAAAGCTTCTTAGCTTAATGTAATCCCAACTGCTTATTTTTGTTTTGGTTACCTGTGCTTTTGAGGACTTACACAAAAAATCTTTGCCCAGACCAATGTCCTAGAGCATTTCCCCCAATGTTTTCTTCTAGGAGTTGAATTTAGCAGGTCTTAGATTTAAGTCTTTAATCCATTTTTATCTGATTTTTGTGTATGATGTAAGAGAGGGATCTAGTTTTATTCTTCTGCATATAGTTATCCAGTTTTCCCAGCACCATTTACCGAAAAGACTGTCCTTTCCCCCTTGTATGTTTGTGGTGCCTTTGTTGAAGATCAGTTGCTTGTAAATGCATGGGTTTACATCAAGGTTCTCCATTTTGCTCCATTGGTCTATGTGTCTGTTTTTATGCCAGTACCATGCTGTTTTGGTTAGTGCAGATTTGTAGTAAACATTAAAGTCAAGTATATGGTGCCTCCAGCTTTGTTTTTGCTCAGGATTGCTTTGGCTACTTGTGGTCTTTTGTGGTTTCATATAAATTTTAGGATTTTTTTTCTATTACTGTGAGGAATGTCATTGGTGTTTTGATAGGGATTGCATTGAATCTGTACATTTCTTTGGGTAGTATTGTCATCTAAACAATATTAATTCGTTATTCCATGAGGATGAAATAGCTTTCCATTTGTTTGTGTCTACTTCTATTTTTTTTCCTCAGAACTTTATAGTTCCTTGTAGAGGCCTTTCACTTCTTTGGTTAGATTGATTTCTAGGTATTTTATATTTTTGTAGCTGTTGTAAATAGGATTGCTTTCTTGATTTCTTTTTCAGATTGTTCACTGTTGGCATATCAAATGCTACTGATTTTTGGGTTGGGCACAGTGACTCACATCTGTAATCCCAGCACTTTGGGAGGCCAAGGCGGGCGGATCACTTGAGACCAGGAGTTTGAGACCAGCCTGGCCAACATGGAAAAACCCCACCTCTACCAAAAAATACAAAAATTAGCTGGGTGCAATGGCACATATCTGTAGTCTCAGCTACTTGGGAGGCTGAGACACAAGAATCACTTGAACCTGGGAGGCAGAGGTTGCAGTAAGCCCAGATCATGCCACTGTACTCCAGCCTGAGCAACAGAGAGAGACTCTTGTCTCAAAAAAAAGAAAAGGAAAAAGAAAAAGAAAGAAAGAAAGAAATGCTACCGATTTTCAAATGTTGACTTTGTATCTGGCAGACTTACTGAATTCATTTATCAGTTTGAACAGTTTTTTTGTGGAGTTTTCAGGTTTTCCTAGGTATAAGATCATGTCATCTGTGAACAACGGTAATTTGACTTCTTCCTTTCCAATTTGGATGCACTTTTTTTTTTTCTTGCCTAATTGTTCTGGCTGCAACTTCCAGTATTATGTTCAATAATAATGGTGAAAGTGAAAATCCTTGTTTTGTTTCAGTCCTCAAAGGAAAAGATCTTTGATTTTTCACCATTCAGTATGATGTTAGCTATGGGTTTGTCATATATGGCCTTTATTATTTTGAGGTACATTCCTTCTATACCCATTTTGATGAGGGTTTTTATCATAAAGGGATGCTTAATTTTATCAAATACTTTCTCAGCATCTATGGTTTTTATTCTCAACTCTGTATCACATTCATTGATCACATTTATTGATTTGCATATGTTGAACCATCCTTGCATCCCTGGATGAATTCCACTTGATTATGGTAAGTGATCTTTTTAATGTGTTGCTGAATTCAGTTTGCTAGTATTTGTGTTGAGGATTTTTGCATCTATGTTTATTAGTGCTATTGGCCTGTAGTTTTCTTTTTTTGTTATGTCCTTGTCTGGTTTTGATATGGTAATTCTGACCTCATAGAATGAGCTTGGAGACAGTCCCTTTTTTTCCTTTTTTTTTTTTTTTTTTTTGAGGTGAAGTCTCCCTCTGTCACCCAGGCTGGAGTGCAGTGGCACAATCTCGGCTCACTGCAACCTCTGCCTCCCAGGCTCAAGCAATTCTCATGCCTCAGCTTCCTAAGTAGCTGGGATTACAGAGGCATGCCACAATGCCTGGCTGATTTTTTTGTATTTTTTGTAGAGACAGGGTTCTGCCATGTTGGCCAGGCTGGTCTCAAACTCCTTCAAGCTGGTCTCAAACTCCTTCAAGCAACCTACCCACCTCGGCCTCCCAAAATGTTGAGATTACAGGCGTGAGCTACCATGCCTGGCCTCTTTGTATTTCTGATGTCTCAGTTGTTTTGTCTTCTTTTTTGTTTCCACTTTCAGTTGGGCCTTTTTTTTCTTAGTCTTGCTAAAGGTTTTTCAGTTTTGTTTATCTTTTCAATAAACCAACATTTCATTTCAGTGATCTTCTGTATTGTTTTTTAGCCTCAATTTCATTTATTTCTGCTCTGGTATTTATTCTTTCTTTCTTTCCACTAATTTTGGGTTTGGTTTTGTTCTTCTTTTCTAGTTCCTTGAGATGCATTGTTAGGTTGTTTATTTGAAGTCGTTCCAATATTTTATGTACGCTCTTATGGTGATAAACTTCCCTCTTAGCAGTGCTTTTGTCATATCCTACTGATTTGGGTATGCTGTATTTCCATTTTCATTTGTTTCAAGAAATTTTTAAATTTCTTTCTTAAAAATTAAACTTCCTCCTTGACCAATTGATCACTCAGGAGTATGTTGTTTAATTTCCATGCATTGTATATTTTCCAAGGCTCCTCTTGTTATTGATTTCTAGTTTTAATCCATTGTGGTCAGAAAAGATATATGACTTTGATATGACTTTTATTTTTTGTAAGTTGTTCATACTTGTTTTTGAAGCCTAAGATACGGCCTATTCTAGAGAATGTTTCATAGACTGATGAAAAGAATGTGAAATAACAGTTAGGCTATTAGATCTAGCATGTAGTTTAACTCTGCTGTTTCTTTGTTGATTTTCTGTATGATCTGTCCATTACTGAGAGTCAGATATTAAAGTTCCCTACTATTATTATATTACAACCTATCTCTCCCTTTAGATCTATCAATGTTTGCTTTATATACTTGGGAGCTCCAGTGTTGAGTGCATAGATATTTATAATTGTTCTATCCTCTTGCTGAATTGACCCCTTTATCATTATATAGTAACCTTCTTTGTCTTTTTTTTTTTTTACAGTCTTTGATTTGATTTGATGTAAGTATAGCTACTCCTGCTCTTTTGTAGTTTCCAGTTGCATGGAATATTTTTTTCGACCCCTTCACTCTCAGCATATGTTCTTTATCAATGAAGTGGCTTTCTCAAAGGCAGCAGAGTTGGGTCTTATTTCTTTATTCAGTCACTCTATGTTTTTTAAATTGGAGAATTAAGACCATTTATATTCAGTGTTATTATTAATAAGGAAAGACTTACTACTGCCATTTTGTTGCTTGTTTTCTGGTTGTTTTGAGACTCCTCTCTTCCTTTCCTCCTTTCTTCCTGTCTTCCTTTGTGGCTAAGTGATTATCTGTTAGTATGTTTTAATTTGTTGTATTTATTTTTAGTGAATCTATTACAGACTTTTGTGCTGTGGTTACCAAGAGGCTTACAAAAAACATCTTATAAACATAATAAATTATTTTAAAGAGATGACAACTTATCTTAGATCACAAATAACACAAACAAAGGCAAAAAATACAAAGAAATTCTGCAGTTTAACTCAATTTCCCCCCATTTTGACTTTTAGTTGTCTCAACTTACATATTTTTGTATTACCTATCTCTTAATAGGTTACTGTGGCTATTATTGCTTTTGATAGATTTGTCTTTTGGGCTTCATACTAGGGTTATGAGTGGATTATACACCACAAATACAGCAATAGAGTATTCTGGGTTTGCCTGTGTAATTTTTTTTTTTTTTTTTTTTTTTTTTTTTTTTGAGACAGAGTCTTGCTCTGTCGACCCAGGCTGCAGTGCAGTGGCACGATCTCAGCTCACTGCAACCTCCACCTCCCAGATTCAAGCGATTCTCCTGCCTCAGCCTCCCGAGTAGCTGGGATTACAGGCACGCACCACCACACCTGGCTAATTTTTGTACTTTTAGTAGAGACGGGGTTTCACCATGTTGGTCAGGCTAGTCTCAAACTCCTGACCTCGTGATCCGCCTGCCTTGGCCTCCCAAAGTGCTGGGATTACAAGCATGAGCCACCATGCCGGGTCACCTATGTACCTAATTTTACCAGTGGGTTTTATACCTTGAAATGTTTTCTTTTGCACATCAGTGTTTTTTCTTTCGCACATCAGTGTTTTTTCTTTCGGACTGAAGAAGTGCTTTTAGCATTTCTTGCAAGATGGATCTGTTGGTGGTGAATTCTCTCAGCTTTTGTTTGTCTAGGAAAGACTTTATCTCTCTTCACATTTGAATAATTTTGCTGGATACAATATTCTTGGATGGCAAGTTCTTTTCTTGGAGTACTTCAAAAATGGCATTCCACTCTCTCCTCACCTATATGGTTTCCCTTGAGAAGTGTGATGCCAGAAAAATTGGAGCTCCATTATATGTTTTTTTTTCTCTTGCTGTTTTTAGGATCCTCTCCTTGTCCTTGACCTTTGAGAGTTTGACTATTACCTGCCTTGGGGCAGTCTTATTTGGGTTAAATCTGCTTAGTGGTCTAAGACCTTCCTGTACCAAGATATTTATATCTTTCTCAAGTTTTGGAAAGTTTTCTGTTATTATTTGAATAAGCTTTCTACCCTTTTCTCTTGCTCTGCTTTCTATTGAATACCAATAATTTTTAGATTTGGTGTTTTGAGATAATTCTCTATATCTTGTAGGTAGTCTTCATTCCTTTTCATTCTCTTTTCTTTTTTCTCCTCCATGCACTTTCAAATACTCTTTCTTTGAGCTCATTCTTTCCTCTGATTGGTTTGTTCTGCTGTCTAGAGCCTCTAAAGAGTTCTTCAGTTCAGCAAATACATTTCTCATTTCCAAGATTTTTGTTTGTTTTTTTTTTTTAATTTCAATATCTGTTAAATTTCTCTGCTAAATTTCTGAATTGTTTTTATGTGTTACCTGGGAGCTCACTATGAGTTTCCTTAAAACTGCTATCTTGAATCCTTGGTTAGAGAGCTCACAAATTGCCATCCTATTAGGGTCAGTCATTGGATTTTTGCTTTGTCCTTTGGGGAGGTCATGATTTCCTGTTTGCTATTGTTTTTTATTGGTATACATTTATATCTTGGCATTGAATGATTCTTTATTCCAGTTTTCTTTTTCTGGCTTGTTTTGTTTTCCTTTTCAATATGTTAGCAATTCATATTAGCATCAATAGCAATACATTAGCAATTTTGAATATGCTTAGCAAATCTTTGCCACTAGGCCACTGCCTTCTTTTCAGTTCTAGGTGGCACCTTAACCCCAGGTTCACCTCAGCTCTAGTAAATGATTGGAGCACTGCCTGTTGCAAATGGGGAAGTCCCAAAGGGATTATCCCAGCAGTATGGGAAGTCTTCATGCCCAGGGGACCTGCAGAATGTACTTCCTACAGTGTGGTGCTGCTGAACAGCTACTCTGATTTGGTATCTCCTCTGGTTGAGTTACAGAGCAGAGTTTCCAGGGTTGAAGATAGTAGCCCCATCTCTCCTGACTCTGCCTGTCTTCAATGATATTTCTCCCTTCAGGCAGTCAAGATGCATCTCTTAGGTTAAGGCAAGGACAGGTCTCCTGCCAGGGAACCCAAGAAAGTGAAGAAGCTAGTTCACTACCTCAATTTCACTTTTTCCAGCATAGAAACCATAAGTTGGAGCGAGATTTTCCACACACTTGGTGCCTGGCAGAATTGGGTGGTGGGGAGGAATCACAGATGTGAAAGTCTGATTTTACCACCACTTACTTAGAGTTTTTCCACTACTCGGTGGCCCTGGGAACTGTCTTGTCCTCATACCTGCGCTCTGGATTGTTGCTGGTAAAATCTCAGTGTTTTATATCTGCTTTTGTTTTTCTGTGTGGGAGAGTGAAGCCAGGATGCCTCTATACTGCCATTTTAGGACCAGAAGTCCCTCAGTGCATCTCATTCCACCTCTTAGTGACCAGCAATCTCACTTCATACTCAATTACTTCTGCAGGTCTTAATATAGACCTAGTAGAGCCACTTCCAGACAGTTCTTTTGTGTACAGACTCAGAAAACCCAAGACCACAATGTAGGGCTGGCTTCACGGGTATACAACCTGTGCAGTCACAGAGAGCACTGTGTTTGGAAGGGCCCCATATTTGGCTTAATGCTCCACTATTGCTGTCCTGAAATACTTTTTTTTTCTTTTGAGACAGAGTCTTACTCTGTCACCCAGGCTGGAGTACAGTAGTGCAGTTTCGGTTCACTGCAACCTCTGCCTCCTGGGTTCAAGTGATTCTCCTGCCTCAGCCTCCCGAGTAGCTGGGATTACAAACATGCACCACCATGCCCAGCGAATTTTTGCATTTTTAGTAAAGACAAGGTTTTGCCATGTTGGTCAGGCTGGTCTCGAATCCCTGACTTCAGGTGACCTGCCTGCTTTGGCCTCCCAATGTGCTAGGATTACGGGCGTGAGCCACTGCACCCAGCCCTGAAATTTTTAATAATTTTTAAACAAGGGTCCCTGCATTTTCATTTTACACTGGGCACTGTAAATTACATAGTCAATCCCACCACCATCCCCTTTCTTCCTCTTTACTCAGTACCAGAGCCAGCCTACCAGACAGACCACACTCTGTTTTTTTGACACATTATTTTATGGATACTATTGTCTTTTCCTGACATTGGGCCTTGAAAAGGATGACCGTCTCTGTCTTGATCATTCCTCCTAACTCCAAGTCTCAACAAATGGATTGGAAGTTCTTTCCATGGACGTATGGTGAATGGCCTACCCTCTCTCCAGACATATGCACATCTGTCTGGTGAACCCTGGATAACTAAGATGACCTCTTGAAGACCTGTTCCAAGATGCCCTTGTCACTCTGCCTGCATGGAGAGTGACTAGAAATTCCTTTCTCAGAAGAGGACAAAAATAATCATCTCTGATAGGACACCCCACTACATGTAAAACACCAGTGCCTGGGGATATTAAGAAGTGTTACAACGAAAAGAAGTTATGTAGTCAAGGAACTTTGCCAAATTGAGGTTAAAAAATTAAATAGTATTTTTTTCTGGAGGACTTCTCAGCGTGCTTAATGTACTCAAGGACAAATGACCCTCCAAGGTGGGGTAGAGCGAGAACTTTATAAACTTATTCAGAAAGGCATCACTTTTCACTTAGGGATCTTGCAGGACTAATTTTCCACAGAAAAGGGTTTAACAAATGCTCTTGTAAACAAATGAAGCTCTTGCCAAGCAAACTGAGGCTTTAGTTTATCTAGTTTTCCATAGGAATTTGCAAGAAAGCCAGCACACACCTAAGTGAGGACACATTCTTTATCACTTTAATTCTCTGTCCCTCTGCTCACACATGTAATCTATATAGAAAGACAACAACTTAGGGTGTATATTTAAATATGCACTTCTTGGGCTGGATGATGATGATGATAGCTAATATTTATCAAGCACTTGCTCTGTAGCAACAAGCACTGTTCTAAGTACTTGTTGCATATCATTTTATTTAACAACATGGCCTACTTTAAAGAATAGCCCACATTTCATGGGCAAGGACTTCATGACTAAAACACCAAAAGCAATGGCAACAAAAGCTAAAATAGACAAATGGGATCTAATTAAACTGAAGAGCTTCTGCATGGCAAAAGAAACTACCATCAGAGTGAACAGGCAACCTACAGAATGGGAGAAAATTTTTGCAATCTATCCATCTGACAAAGGGCTAATATCCAGAATCTACAA
>NW_012114699.1:563060-575052 GCF_000951035.1 Colobus angolensis palliatus | reverse complement strand
AGACACATGCACACGTATGTTTATTGCGGCACTATTCACAATAGCAAAGACTTGGAACCAACCCAAATGTCCATCAATGATAGACTGGATTAAGAAAATGTGGTATATATACACCATGAAATACTATGCAGCCATGAAAAAGGATGAGTTCATGTCCTTTGCAGGGACATGGATGAAGCTGGAAACCATCATTCTGAGCAAACTATCACAAGGACAGAAAACCAAACACCCTATGTTCTCACTCATAGGTGGGAATTGAACAAGGAGAATGAGAACACTCGGACACAGGGTGGGGAATATCACACCCTGGGACCTGTCATAGGGTGGGGGGCAGGGGGAGGGATAGCATTAGGAGAAATACCTAATGTAAATGATGAGTTAATGGATGCAGCAAACCAACATGGCATATGTATACCTTTGTAACAAACCTGCACGTTTTTGTGCACATGTACCCTAGAACTTAAAGTATAATAAAAAAAAGAATAGGCCACATTTGTAATGCAAGAAACCTCAATTTATTATGGATAAATCTAAATGGACACAGCTGATGGTAAACCCAACAAATTTTTATTTTTATTTATTTATTTATTTTGGTCACAAGGTAGCAGCATTTCCAGCAGCACATCTCCATCTGATGGATTATGGGAATTCCTTTTCTGGTCATAAAACAAACCTAAATTTTTTTTTAAACCAGCAGCAAACTACTAACAGCTTAATTGTAAACCTGCTGGGGATGAAATTGAAACACCTGGCACTTTTTCCATTCAAATATCCATCAGTGAGTGACTGATGATACTGCTGTTCATGAAAACTAAGATTTGTTCTAAAAACAGGGAGTTGATTATTCAAGTAAGCTCTAAAGCAAACGCTGGGGGAAATATGTTCTCAACCTCTGAAGTTATTCTCAGGATATAAAATATTTCTATGGACACATGTAGAGGATGTTCAACTAATGGAATATTGAACATGAAAGAGAGAACTCACTTGTTTCTTTCTCTTTCATATAAAAAGTAATAAAACCAGTAATAATCAGGCTGTCACTCCCATAACAAATAGCTTCGGAACCCAAATTTCTTCAGGTTTCTCTAGCCTGTGGATTGTAAAAGGGGTTCTATTAAATGTAATCACCAAATTTTACTGTTTTTTTGTATTGCAGGGACATGGATGAAGCTGGAAACCATCATTCTGAGCAAACTATCACAAGGACAGAAAACCAAACACTGCATGTTCTCATTCATAGGTGGGAACTGAACAATAAGAACACTTGGACACAGGGCAGGGAACATCACACCCCGGGACCTGTTGTGGGTCGAGGGCTTCTTCAATTAAAAGCCCTCCAGAGTGTCTCCAGGCATTCTTAGGAAGTGGATATCATCTGTAAGCACAAACTAGTCTAACCAGCTATCCAATCACCCACCATGCGGTTCCTACCATTTCTTTCTTCTGCTTCCACCTCCCTTCCCCACTCTCTTAGCTGGACGTTATGGCATCAGCCAGGCATCACTGTCCTCCATTAGGCATTTCATGCCATCTCCTACCAGGCTCCTTGATGTCTTGCTGCAGCTGAGGAGCCTAGAGATGGCAGATCTGCGTGGTGCTCTGCTGAAAAGTGGGGAAGAAGTCCGCTTATGCTCTATTATCTTTTTTTACTGTAAAAAGGGAGAGTGGCTAGTATAAGTTAACAAAAGTCTCTTTCTCATAGGGAGCATGCAGGTATCCCTTTTCATCATCAGCTACTCAGTCTTGCACGTAAGTGGACAAGGAGACAAATTTGGGTGATTCTTTTTTCCTTAAACAGGGGTTCCTACCATTTTTTTGTGCCATGCAACTTTTTGGCACTCTAGTGAACCCCATGGACCCTTTCTCAGAATAATGTTCTTAAATACATAGAACAAAATACATAGGATTACAAAGGAAACCCATTACATTGTGATACAGTTATCTAACTATTTTTAGAACAAATTTTATATAAAATGTATGCTTTTTATTAACACATTAAATGATCCAGCAGATCAAACACCACAATAACTCAAAGTAATGCATGAGTAAATACTATTTTGAGACATCTGAAAAAAATGCAATGTGATATGAAAATATCTGTGATTTCTATGCGTGACAGGGTCACAGATATGGTTAATGCCACAGTAGTTTTCTGTGTATGTTCATAATTAGGGAAAAACACTAAGTTTCAAAGATGTAATTGTTTTCTCTTCCAAGTTCACAGACCCCATGGATTCTATTTGTGAACCTCAGGTTAAGGACCACTGGCTTAGAATGAGCTCACTTTAGGGGGACCTTACAGGACCTGATGCTAAAAGACATGGCTGCCCATCCCTGCGGTTCATTGAATAAGCCCAGACAGGTCCAATTCCCAGGTAGAACTCAAGCTGGGAATCCTACTATATTTAGATGAAAAAAAAATTTTAAGGGATGGAATCTTGCTCTGTCACCCAGACTGGAGTGCAGTGGTACCATCATAGCTCATTGCAGCTTCAAACTCTTGAGCTCAAGCAATCCTCCTGCCTCAGCCTCCAGAGGAGCTGGAACTACAGGCAGGCACCACGTTGCCTGGCTTCAAATGTTCTTAAATGTAGGTCAGTCTATTATTAGGATGTTTCTAGATAACCAAGAGCTCTCCTTGTCTGGGTTAATGTGACAGTGTTTCCCAGTCTCCACAATTCTCACTATCCCACTTAACACATTGTGACAAAAGTGGCCTTTTAAAATGCAAGTATGACCTCCCTCCCCACCCAACAGCAGTTTACACTACAGTGATTCAGAATCACCAAACCAGATGCAATCACCCACATACACCTCCTACTTTTGTGCATGCTGTTCCCTCTTTCTGAAATGTCCTCCCGCCTCATCCTCACCTAAGAAATTCCTTCTTATTCTTTAAGACCCAGCTCAAACACTAACTCTTCTGAGAGAAAGTGTCAGGCCTTCCCTGGCCTCCCTGGAAAGAGGTTATTACTTTCTTCTATGTGCTACTTACTCACTGAACCTTGACTATACATATAATGTAGCACTTATATAAACTAGTTTTTTGAATGAGCTAGACACAGTAGGGTGTAAGCAGAAAGCAATATAATTCTTTCACATCACAAGCTCTGTGGAATCATTTTTTCCCACCCCTGCATAAAATTTCAGACAGATCTCATATGTTTTTCAGTCACTCTCGGATATTAAAACATAGTTTTGTTTTCGGGCATTAAAGTTTTCAGTTCAGTCTAGTATATTATAGCTTCAATCTGTCACCCATTTCCAAGCTTATCTCCTCCCCAAGCTCAGGTCTAACTCCGCCAAGAAACATAGTAGGGGAAGGGTTTGGAGCATGGTTGGCTTCCCCATTGGTCCATTTTCTCATCTGATCCCTCCTCACACACACCCCACCACACACACTCCCTATGCTGTTCCAACTCTGAAATGATTCCAACAGAGGAATGAACTTATGGAATCCTAGGACAGAGGAGTTGAAAGAAGTCTGCCAGGGAAGGACTAGAAAAAGTAAGGGCCAAAAAAAAGAGCTTTCCTTGAGTGGTTAAATTTTAACCTGGCATTGATTGAAGAGTGTGGCATATGTCCAAAGCTGACACTTTCTCTAAAGGGTTCCTTGGAGCCTTCCATCACTGTAGATCTCTCACCTGCAGTTTTCCTGGCCCAGGCAACTTCCTCTGGCAGGCCCTTTTCAACTCCTCTGTCCCGGGTTTCCATCAGTCCATTCCTCTGTTTGGATCACTGCACACCTCTAAGCAATCCTCTTAGGGGAGACCCCTAACAAGATGACCCAACTCTAACATTCTATCACGATGACCACCTCTGGCCCCTGGGAAACAGACAGCTTCGCCCATACACTGGCAGAAGTACAGCTCCCTGCAAATGTAACCCTCTCTCTTTCCTCTGTTTTCACAGGCTGCTGTAGCCATAGCCTCTTTCACCTTTAGACTTTGTTTTTAGGTACGAGTAAGTTGCCAGTTCCTATAAATGTCAATCCCCAGGGAACACATGTCAAGCTCCTGGAGTGATTCTCTTGTAGCCGCCTTCCACTTAAGTGAGTGGGAAGCATCTCCTCCACTCCCCCATGAGCAGGAGAAACTCCACAGCATTCCCATACCTCTCTTCAAAACTATCTTCTCTACCACTCTCCTATCAGTCAATCGCCAGCTTCCTTTATGTGCCTTCAAGGCATTTAATGGACACAGATAATATTTTGGAAGTTATTTTTTAGCAAGTTCTGTAAAAATGGTGTGTCACCTCTCTTTAGAATATGTGAGCCCTTAATACCCTTTGTTTTCAGCTTTGGAGACAAGTCCCGTTTTAATATCCATTGCATGGGACTGCCTATGCCACCACGCTATGAGCTCCTTGATACCATGAAATAAGTTTCATTCATGTTTACACTCCTAGCACCTAGAATAGTACCTGGTACAGGGAAGGTACTCAAAACTATTTGTTGTCCCCCGTTCAAGATGGTGGACTAGCTACATACATTGCTCCCAAAGCCTCCTAGATTCCCTTAATATAAAAGTACAGCAGTCCATAAGGGAATAAACCTCCAAGGGCAAAAAGAATTAGACAGAAGTTGAGGAAATTACTAACAAAAAGAGATCCCAACACGTTTCTGGAAGAAGTAAAGTAGATGTGAGCAAGTTGGCAGATGAAACCGATAGATAAAACCACAGCATAGAAAATGTTATAAGGAAGCTCCAGAGGAGATGGGAGCCAGCCTATTTGGCAGAATCCTGGAGATACTCTGGGCTGTAAGTCAGCAAGTACAGAGGGGAACAGGAATGAGAAGTGGGGCTTTAAATTGGGGAATTGAAGATTTGTAAAACAGAACAGTTGCGTCAGTCCCCACCGCCATATTCTTCCCAAATTCCTTACCAGAGTACTATTTACTGGCATTTGCTAACAAGAAAAAACAAACAAACAAACAACAAAACAAACAAAAACTAGAAGACTTTTATCTGAAAAGAAATTAATGCTATCAATAAAGCTAAAACTTTTGGTTTGAATATAGGCTTCTCAAAGAAATATCCTTCTCACTAGGCATTTAGAAGGCTAATAGCCAAACAGCCAATTTCCAGCCTACTCACCCCAAAACAAAACTTTCCAAGCAACCAGGCCCCATCCCCACCCTACTACATAAAGACATCCCTGTCAGCTATCCCAGTCAGTCATCAGTGGAGAGATGTACCTGGAAAACAAAGCTGCTTTATGCAATAGCAAATGGAAAATCCACACCAGCTACCCAGTAATTTTTCTTAAAAAAATAAATGGGGCCGGGCGTGGTGGCTCATCATGCCTGCAATCCCAGCACTTTGGGAGGCCAAGTCAGGTGGATCGCAAGGTCAGGAGTTTAAGACCAGCCTGGCCAACATGGGGAAACCCCATCTCTACTAAAAATACAAAAATTAGCCAGGCATGGTGGCAGGCACCTGTAATTCCAGCTACTCAGGAAGGTGAGGCAGGAGACTCACTTAAACCCAGGAGGTGGAGGTTGCAGTGAGACAAGATCGCTTCACTGCACTCCAGGCTGGGCAACAGAGCGAGACTCTAAAAAAAAAAAAACAGGATTGTTGTGATATCACTGAAAATGGCAAGGGAACTCCAGTGCTCCATCCACAAAAACAACTAACAAACTGTCAAAAACTGTCAGAATCAACTTTTGCAGAACTCTGAAATCTAGTCAAAAATGTACAATCACTAGCGAAGGCATGGTGAAGAAAGAAGTGGCTGCAACATGGGTAAGAGAGGGATGTAGCATTTAAAATGGCCTGCCTACAATCCCCCAACTCTCAGATCAGCAGTGGCTCTAAGGATAGCAGCCCACACTCCTGGTGAATGTTGTTAGTACCAGAAAGAGCAATACGGAACTTTTTCTCAAATAATTCTGGATGTCCATTTCTACTAATCTGGTGGCCCACTGAAGAACAGGCACATGGGCTTGCCTTTGTTTTACATGACTCAGAGCAATCCCAGGGCTGGGACAACTTGTAAGGCAGCATTTAACATAAACATGTAAAGGTACAAGTATTGGCCACAGTGGATTGTGCCGAGGAACAACAGTGGGGACAAGCAATAGATAGACCAAGAAGCATGGGAAGAGATTAGGAAGGGTTATATGTGGGTAAAATGACTTTTTAAAGCTCCTGGATATACTGACAAATTGAGAAAACTGTAAGACTATCCAAAGATGGATACATGTACAGAAAAAGCCAGAGAAGACCCTAAGCTTTCACCTCTGGATGACCATTAGGCTCTGCACAAGCATGAAGTGAAGGCTGAGGTAGACTTGTAAGCAATGTGGCTAAGCTATGAATGAGTGCCCCAACACAGAGCTAATATGTCAAGACTGAGAGTAGATTTTTCTTTCTCCTGTTCTAAGCATTTAAGGAAACCCTGTCGAAATAATAACTAACCACCAAGCTAATGGACCACATACTTCAGTGATCACATACAACAAAGAATATCATCTTTACAAAAATAGTTTAGAAAAGGCACTATACAAATAAGCATAAATAAAGCAAGCAGCAACAAAAACTCAAGAGAAGGGGCGAGAATCTAATCTCCTGAGTTACCACATAATAATGTTCAAAATGTCTAGTTTTCCACAAAATATTGTAACTCATGTCTTATGCCTCTAATCCCAGCACTTTGGGAGGCCAAGATAGGAGAATCACTTGAGGCCAGAAATTTGAGGCCAGCCTGGTCAACATAGCAAGACCCCATCTCTAATTTAAAAAAATAAAATAAAGCATACAAAGAAATAGGAAAGTATGGTCTGTTATGAGGAAAATATGAGATCAACAACAAAAACTGTTCCCGAGGGAATCGAAGAAAATGGACTTATTAGACAAGACTTTAAATCAAGTGTGTTAAACATGCTCATGGAGCTAAAGAAAACCATGGACAAAGAACTAAAGAAAACGAAAAGAATACTGTGTCACCAAATAGAGAATAAAAGAATAAATCCAATTAAAACAAAAGAAATTATTAAAAAGGAACAAAATAGAAATTCTGGTGCCTAAAAGAAAGTAACTAAAATGAAAATTTCACTAGAGCTATTCAACAGCAGATTTGAGCAGCCAGAAGAATGAATGACGGAAATTGAAGGCAAGCCCATTGAAATTATCCAGTCTGAGGAGCAGAAGGAAAAAAGAATTTAAAAAAAATGAATAGAGCCTAAAGGACATGTGGGACATCATCCAGTAT
This sequence comes from Colobus angolensis palliatus, assembly GCF_000951035.1. Taxonomy (NCBI): domain Eukaryota; kingdom Metazoa; phylum Chordata; class Mammalia; order Primates; family Cercopithecidae; genus Colobus; species Colobus angolensis. Next base: position 567,837 of record NW_012114699.1, on the reverse strand, counting down.
GTCAACTTAGGCATAATAGGAGTCTCAGAAGGAGAAGACAGAAAGAAATGAACAGGCTGGGCACGATGACTCATGCCTATAATCCCAGCACTTTGGGAGGCCAAGGCAGGTGGATCGCTTGAGCCCAGGAGTTTGAGACCAGCCCGTGCAACATGACGAAACTTGTCTCTATAAAAAAAATTGAAAAATTAGCCAGTCTCATAACCCACTCTCAAAATAAATAAATATATTAAAAATTTTTAAAACAGAAATGAACAGAAAGAAAATTTGAAGAAATAATGGCCCCAAATACCCAAATTTGATGAAATATATGAATCTAAACATCAAAGAAACTCAATTTATATCTAGTAGGATAAACTCAGTAAAACATTTAAACTCACCAAAACACTTAGTAATCAAATCGTTGAAAGACAAAGAGAGAATCTTGAAATCACCAAGAGTGACTCATTACACACAAAGGATCCTCAAAAAGATTAACAGTCAATTTCACTTCAGAAAACATAAAGCCCAGAAGGCAGTACTATGAAATATTTAAAGTGCCTCTGAAACAAAAAAATAACTGGTCAATCAATAATTCTGTATTTGGCAAAAGTATCCATCAAAAATGAAGTAGAAATTAAGATATTCTCTGATATGCAAAAGCTGAGGAAGTTCATTGCTTGTATCCCTGTCCTATAAGAAATACTAAAAGGAGTTCTTTAGCCTGAAATGAAAGCACACACTGGACAGTAACTTGAAGCCCTATGAAGAAATAAAGAATACTGGTAAATGCCACTACATAGGTAAATGTAGAATACATATATTAAAAAAGCATGTTGTATAATTCCCTTTTCTCCACAACCTTGCCAGTATCTGTTATTTTCTCATTTTTTAAGAATAGCCATTCTGACTGGTGTGAGATGGTATCTCACTGGGAGTTTGATTTGCATCCCTTTGATGACTGGTGATATGGAGCATTTTTTCATATTTGTGTTGGCTACTTGTATATCTTTGGAGAAGTTTCTGCTCATGTTCTTAAAAAATTCCTGTATGGATATATAATAAAGTGTTAAGAAAACTGTATAAAAAAAAAAAAAAAGCATGTTGTACACCTTCAATATATATAATATTTATTTCTCAATTATATGAAAATAAAACTGGGGAGATCTAATATTATTGTATTTTTGGTTTGTAATGCCTGTTTTTTACCTATGTGATTTAAAAGACACATGCATAAAACAATAATTATAAATCTATGCTAATGTGCACACAATGTATAAGATGTAATTTGTGACACTATTTGCATAAAGAGGGAAGGATGGCCCTATATGGGAGCAGAGATGTATATATAATTTTTTAATACTATTGAAGCCATGTTAATATTAATTCACACTTGTTTTTTATAAATTTAACATATTAATTGTTATTCTTAGGATAACTGCTAAGAAGGTAACTGAGAAATACATAGAAAAAGAAATGAGAAAGTATGGTACACTGAAAAAATCAACTAAACACAAAAGAAGGCAGTAATGGGCTGGGCACAGTGGCTCACCCCTGTAATCCCAGCACTTTGGGAGGCCGAGGCAGGCAAATCACCTGAGGTCAGCAGTTCGAGACCAGCCTGACCAACACGGAGAAACCCCATCTCTACTAAAAATGCAATAATTAGCCAGGTGTGGTGACACGCGCCTGTAATCCCAGCTACTCAGGAGGCTGAGGCAGGAGAATCACTTGAACCCAGGAGGCAGAGGTTACAGTTAGCAAAGATGGTGCCACTGCACTCCAGCTAAGGCAACAGAGTGAAACTCTGTTAAAAAAAAAAAAAAGAAAGAAAGAAAGAAAGAAAGAGCAGTGATGAAGGAGCTGAGGAACAAAAAAGATATAAGATGTATAGAAAATAAATAGCAAAATGACAGAAGTAAGTCCTTCCTCATCAGTAATTACATTAAATGCAAAGGGATTATACTTAGCAATTAAAAGACAGATTGGGAGAATGGAAAGAATCACATCACCCAAACTATATGCTGTCTATAAGAGATTTACTTTAGATGCAAAGATAAAAATAGGCTGAAAGTGAAAGGATGGTAAAAGATATTCCATGCAAAAAAAGATATTCCATGTAAATAGTAACCAAAAGAGAGCTCCGGTAGCTATACAAATATCAGACAAAAGAGTCTTTAAGTCAAAAATTATTATGAGACAAAAAGGGATTTTATATATTGATAAAAAGAGTCAACCTATCAATAAGGTATGACAATTATAAATGTATACATACCTAACATCAGAGTCCCAAAATATATGAAGCAAAAATTAACAGAATGGAAGAAAAAATAGTTGTACAATAAAAAACTTTTCAATATCCCCCTTCCAATCATGGATAGAACAAGTAGACAAAAGATCGATAAAGATATAGAGGATAACACTATAAACCAACTAGACCTAACAAAACCAACTACACCATGCAAAAATAGCAGAATATATATTCTTCTCAAGTGCAAGTAGAGTGTGCTCCAGAATAAACCATATGGTAGGCTACAAAATAAGTCTCCATAAATGTTAAAATATTAAAACCATACAAAATATCTTCTCTGACTGCAATAAAATAAACCTAAAAATCAATAACACAAAAAAATGTAGAAATTAAATAACATGCTTTCAAATAAACAATAGTAGATGGAAGGAAATAATACATTTTAAGGCAGATATAAATGAAATAGTATATTAAAAACTATGAAGTAGATCAATAAAATCAAAAGTTTGTTCTTTGAAAAGATCCACAAAATGGACAAACCTTTAGCAACACTAAGAAAAAAGAGAGAAAATAGAAATCGCTAAAATCAGAAATGAAAGTAGGCATATGATTACCAATCATACAGAAAAGATGCTCAACATCATTAGTCATTAGGGAAGTGCAAATCAAAACCACAATGAAATACCACTTCCCACCCACTAGAATGGCTACAATCAAAAAACGGAAAAGGACATGGAAAAATTAGCATCCTCACTCATTCCCTGGTGGGAAAGAAAATGGTGCATCCACTGTGGAAAATTATTTCGTTGTTCCTCAGTAACACTGGACACAGAACTATCATATAACCCAGCAATTCCGCTTCTAGGTATATACCCAAGAGAACTAAAAATCGATGTTCACATAAAAACTTGTAACAAATCTTCAGAGCAGAATTTTTTTGTAATAGCCAAAAGGTAACAACCCAAATATCCATTAGCTGATGAATGGACAAACAAGATGTGCAATAACCAATGAAACATAACCAACTACTAAAATCAATAAAGTACTGATACATGTAACAACATGGATGAACTTTGAAACAATATGCTGAGAGAAAGAAGCCAGAAACAAAAGGCCATATATTGTATTCTTGCATTTATATTAAATATTCAGAGTAAGCAAGTTCATAGAGACAGAAACAGATTAGTGGCGGCTAAGGCTTGGGAGAGTGAGGAATGGGTAGTGACTGCTTTTGTGGGCATGAGGTTTCCATTTCAGGTGATAAAAATGTTCTGGGACTAAACATTGCACATTGCAGATGTACTCAAACATCACTGAATTGAATACTCAAATGACAAATTTTATGTTGCATGCATTTTAACACCATTTTTAAACTTCTATTTTAGGTTTGGAGTCACATGGGAAGGTTTGCAACATACGTAAACTCATAACAGGGGTTTGTTGTACAGATTATATCATCATCACCCAGGAATTAAGCCCAGTACCCAATAGTTAACTTTCCTGTTCCTCTCCCTCCTCCCAACCTCCACCCTCAAGTAGACACCAGTATCTATTGTTTCCTTCTTTGTGTTCATAAGTTCTCATCATTTAGCTCCCACTTATAAGTGAGAACATGCAGTATTTGGTTACTTGTTCCTGCATTAGTTTGCTAAGGATAATGGCTTCCAGCTTCATCCATGTTCCTGCAGAGGTCATGATCTCATTCTTTTTTATGGCTGCATAGTATTCCATGGTATATATGTATGACTGCATAGTACTCCATGGTGTATATACGTACCACAGTTTCTTTATCCAATATAGAACTGATGGTTGATTCCATGTCTTCACTATTGTGAATAGTGCTACAATGCACATACACGTGCATGTGTGTTTATGGTAGAACGATCTATACTCTTTTGGGTATATATCGGTAATGAGATTGCAGGGTCTAATGGTAGTTCTGCTGTTAGGCCTTTGAGGAATCACCACACTGCTTTCCAGAGTGGCTGAACTAATTTACACTCCTACCAACAGCATATAAGTGTTCCCTTTTCTCTGCAACCCCAGCAGCATCTGCTATTTTTTGACTTTTTAGTAATAGCCATTCTGACCGGTGTCAGACAGTATCTCACTGTGACTGTAATTTGCATTACTCTAATGATATAATGATATTGAGCATTTTTTTTATGATGGCAAAAATCTAAAATATTGAAGTATTTAAATATTTCTTCATTTCTCTTGCTTTCTTGCTTTTTTATATATATATATACTTTAAGTTCTAGGGTGCATGTGCACAACGTGCAGGTTTGTTACATATGTATACACGTGCCATGTTGGTGTGCTGCACCCATTAACTAGTCATTTACATTAGGTATATCTCCTAATGCTATCCCTCCCCTCTACCTCCTCCCCACAATAGGACCCAGTGTGTGATGATCTCTTCCTGTGTCCAAGTGATCTCATTGTTCAATTCCCACCTATGAGTGAGAACATGTGGTGTTTGGTGTTTTGTCCTTGCAATAGTTTGCGGAGAATACACGTGCCATGTTGGTGTGCTGCACCCATTAA
>NW_012114699.1:560007-560350 GCF_000951035.1 Colobus angolensis palliatus | reverse complement strand
TTTGGTCTTTGATGATGGTGACGTACTGATGGGGTTTTGGTGTGGGTGTCCTTTCTGTTTGTTAGTTTTCCTTCTAACAGTCAGGACCCTCAGCTCTAGGTCTGTTGGAGTTCGCTTGAGATCCACTCCAGACCCTGTTTGCCTGGGTATCAGCAGCGGAGGCCGCAGAAGATAGAATATTGCTGAACAGCAAGTGTTGCTGTCTGATTCTTGCTCTGGAAGCTTCGTCTCAGGGGTGTACCCCACCATGTGAGGTGTGAGGTGTCGGTCTGCACCTAGTGGCGGATGTCTCCCAGTTAGGGTACTCAGGGGTCAGGGACCCACTTGAGCAGGCAGTCTGTCC
>NW_012114699.1:523749-559303 GCF_000951035.1 Colobus angolensis palliatus | reverse complement strand
TGGGAGATCCACTGCTCTCTTCAAAGCTGTCAGACAGGGGCATTTACCTCTGCTGAGGTTTCTGCTGCTTTTTGTTTAGCTATGCCCTGTCCCCAGAGGAGGAGTCTACAGAGGCAGGCTGGCCTCCTTGAGCTGTGGTGGGCTCCATCCAATTCTAGCTTCCTGGTGACTTTGTTTATCTACTTAAGCATCAGCAATGGTGGGCGCCCCTCCCCCAGCCTTGCTGCTGCCTTGCAGTTAGATCTCAGACTGCTGTGCTAGCAAGGAGGGAGGCTCCGTGGGCGTGGGACCCTCTGGGCCAGGTGTGGGATATAATCTCCTGGTGTGCCGTTTACTAAGACCCTTGGTAAAGTGCAGTATTAGGGTGGGACTTACCCGATTTTCCAGGTGTTGTGTGTCTCAATTTCCTTTGGCTAGGAAAAGGAATTCCCTTCCCCCTTGCGCTTCCCAGGTGAGGCAATTCCTCGCCCTGCTTCAGCTCTCGCTGGTCAGGCTGCACCCACGGACCAGCGCCAACTGTCCAACAGGCCCACTGAGATGAACCTGGTACCTCAGTTGAAAATGCAGAAATCATCCATCTTCTGTGTCACTCATGCTGGGAGCTGGAGGCTGGAGCCGTTCCTATTCGGCCATCTTGGGTGCGCCCTTGATATTGAGCATTTTTTCATATGCTTATTAGCCACATGCATGTCTCCTTTTGAAAAATGTCTGTTCATGTCCTTTGCCTACTTTTCAATGGTTTTTTTGTTTTTTGCAAATTTGTTTAAGTTCCTTATAGATGCTGGATATTAGACCTTTGTCAGTTGCATAGTCTGCAAATACTTTCTCTCATTCTGTAGGTTATCTGTTTACTCTGTTTATATTGTTTCTTTTGCTGTGCAGAAGCACTTTAGTTTAATTAGATGCCATTTGTCAATTTTTGCTTCTGTGGCAACTGCTTTTGGCATCTTCATCATGAAATCTTTGCCTGTTCCTATGTCCAGAATGGGATTGCCTAGGTTGTCCTTCAGAGTTTTTACACTTTTGGCTTTTATATTTAAGTCTTCAATTCATCTTGAGTTGATTTTTATATATGGTATAAGGAAGGGGTCCAGTTTCAATCTTCTGCATATAGCTGGCCAGTTATCCCAGCATGACTTCTTGAATAGGGAGTCCTTTCCCCATTGCTTGTTTTTGTCAGCTTTGTTGAAGATTAGATGGTTGTAAATGTGCAGTCTTATTTTGGGGCTCTCTGTTCTATTCCACTGGTCTATGTGTCGCTTTTCTACCAGTACCACGCTGTTTTGGTTATTGTAGCCCTGTGGTATAGTTTGAAGTCGGGTAGCATGATGTCTCCACCTTTGTTTTTGTTTTGTTTTGTTTTGTTTTTGTTTTTGTTTTTTTGCTTAGGATTACCTTGGCTATTTGGGATCATTTTTAGTTCCATATGAATATGAAAATGATTTTTTTTCTAGCTCTGTGAAGAATGTCATTGGTAGTTTCACAGGAGTAGCATTGAATCGATAAATTGCTTTGGGTAGTATGGCCATTTTAATGATAGTTTTTCTTTCTAACCATGAGCATGGAATGTTTGGCCATTTATTTGTGTCATCTCTGATTTCTTTCAGCAGTGTTTTGTAATTCTTATTGTAGAGATCTTTCACCTCCCTAATTTCCTGTATTCCTAGGTATTTTATACTTTTTGTGGCAATTATGAATGGGATAACCTTCCTGATTTGGATCTCAGCTTGGCTTTTGTTGGTGTATGGGAATGCTAGTGATTTCTGTACATTGATTTTGTATCCTGAAACTTTGCTGAAGTTGTTTATCACATCAAGGAGCTTTTGGGCTGAGACTACGGAGATTTCTAGATACAGAATCAAGTCATTTGCCAACAGTGATAGTATGATTTCCTCTCTTTCTATATGGATGTTCTTTATTTCTTTCTCTTGCCTGATTGCTCTGTCCAGGAATTCCAATACTATATTGAATAAGAGTAGTGAGAGAGGCACATTGTCTTGTGCCAGCTTTCAAGGGGAATGCTTCCAGCATTTGTCCATTCAGTATGATGTTGGCTATCGGTTTGTCATAGATAGCTATTATTATTTTGTGGTGTATTCCTTCAATACCTAGCTTATTGAGAATTTTTGACATGAAGGGATATTGAATTTTATCAAAAGCCTTTTCTGCATCTATTAAGGTAATCATGTGGTTTCTGTCTTTAGTTCTATTTATGTGATGAATCACATTTATTGATTGTCATATGTTGAACCAACCTTGCATCCCAGGGATAAAGCCTACTTGATTGTGGTAAACAAGCTTTTGATGTGCTACTGGATTCAGTTTGCCTGTATTTTGTTGCGGATATTTGCACTGATATTCATCAAGGATATTGGCCTAAAGTTTTCTTTTTTTGTTATGTCTCTGCCAGGTTTTCGCATCAGGATGCTGCTGGCCTCATAGAATATGTTAGGGAGGAGTCCCTCCTCCTCAATTTTTTGGAATAGTTTCAGTAGGAATGGTACCAGCTGTTCTTTGTATAACATCTGTTAGAATTTGGCTGTATTTTAAACACAATTTTAAAAATACATGGGCAACTTAACTACACAATCAAAACTAACATTACCAGTAATGGGACAAAGCAACATCATGTGCCTCCTGATATGATGTACTGATGACTCAACATCACCTGTTATTTCTATCCAAAATGCATAACCCAAATTTAATAATAAAGAAATATCAGACAAACCCAAATAAAGTGGCATTTTACAAAATAACTGGACTGTCCTCTTTTAAAGTGTTAGGTCATGAAGGGCAATGAAACACTGAGGAACTATCACATTAAAGTGGACTTAACAACTAAATACATCATATGGTCCTGGATTGTATTCTAGACCAGGAAAATGACATTAGTTGTCAATTGGTGAAATCTGAATAAATTCCATTGATGAAATGAGTGTTTTATCAATATCAGTTTCCTAATTTTGATAATTGTGCTTTTGTTATATGTAAGACATTTACATATACATAAGAATTCATTGTACTATTTTTACAACTTTTTTTAAGTTAGAAATTATTTCAAAAGAAAGGGTTGAAATATTTTGTTTAATTAAACAACGTGAATGAGCAACCAGGAATCCACAGTATCAGGAATCTGGGTTTCTTTCATCCTGTTGTTTTATCTTACCTAAATTGTTCCTCTCATATGCATGTTCCAGGCTGGTATACCCTCACATACATCTATGTTCCAGGCAACAGGATGAAGTGGGTAAGAAGGGCACAATCTGGAAATTGCAAGTGTCACTTCCACTTGTATCCCATTGGCCAGAACTTAGTTACATAGTCACACCTACCTGCAAGAAATGCCAGAACTTATCTTTATTTGCCCATCTAAAAATGAAGGGATTTTTTACTATTTTAGAAAGGGAGAATGGAAATTGAAGGGCAACTTGCAGTCTTGGTCACACCTGATGTAGAAAACAGTGGGTTTATCTGAGAAAAGCAAGAGAGGGAAGTTCTGGTATTAAAGCTGTGCAGCAGGCCTCAGGAACAACCGAACCAGATCAGAACCGGAAAACAGAGAATCTAAAAAAGAAATGTGCCTTCAGTGGGATAAATGGCATAGTGATAAGTTTGGGAGAAAGAAAAATCTCAAGATATTACAAAGTTAAATAAAGTTAGAAGAAACTGACAATGCAAGTTTCTTAGTGTGATTAAAGGTGACTTCTATACACACACACACACAAAGACTATGATTACATTGGTTTGTTTAATTTCAATTTGTTTAAATTAGGAAATTTAAAAGCTAGGTTTTCCCTTAACTTTTAATTTAAATTTACAAATATTATTCTACTTATTAGTCAGTCCAATTTCTAACTTAACTAAATTCTCTTAAACATTTTCAGCTGCATTTGTACATTTAATATGTCTACTTTTTAAAAAAATACTTAAAATGACCCTAGCAAGCAGTAAACAATTAAACAAGTACTTAAACAATTCTAGTAAATACAATAAATGAAATTTATAAATATGGGTGAATCTTTAAGCCTGTGTGAACATTCTAATACTGCTTAGAAACTTAGAGCTTTCTTCTTCTTTTCAAGATGAAAATACAAGTATAAAATCAATTACTCAGTTGGAATCATAAAACTAATCTGATAGATAATTTTATATGTCAAATTATCTTAAACATTACAAATGTTTAAAACACCACATGTACAAATTGCCTCAATGATTACAAAAACACCATTTCTGAACTTAACATGAAAGTACAGGTGTTTTCATTTTCATTTATTTAATGATGTCTATACTCAATCCTAAGCTTTCCCAACATTAAAAAGGTACCCACTATGGAAGTAATAATACTTTCCCAAAACTGGGATCACTATCACACAGGATTTAATCTGTTTATTGACCAGAGTTTTTGGCTGGGACCTGGGATTCTAATACTTTCTGCAATGTGGATGGAAAACTTGAGTGCTTTTTCTAATAATCATTATGCCAGTAGAAACCCTCATGTTCAGATTTTCCAGTGGTGTGCTCTCACAGCCTAAATACAATAAACTGAATTCAACTTATACACTCCTAATTTTTCCTTCTAATTTGAGTCTACACCCCCACATCCAGGTTGCTTCACCACTTGATTGTCTCATTCTGCCTTCTTAATATTTTCTATCCTTACAGGGCTGCAATGCTTTAGATATTTAAGTAACAACAAATTGGATTTTGTATACTCTCCAATACTTCATCTGGCTTTCTTTTTTTCAAAATTCTAATGACAAAAGAAAGGGGCAGAGGATGAGGAGAGAAATAAATAAAAACAAACTCCAGGAAAAGTTTTTAAATGTACAGAAAAATCGTGATCCAAACATCAAGCAAACTGAAATAGAACAGGTTTTATTCAATTGATGGATTTAAGAAAATACCATAAAACACCCACATAGAGAACATCCATTTCACCTTAAGACTAGGATCCAGGCCAGGTGCAGTGGCTCACTCCTATAATCCCAGAACTTTGGGAGTCTGAGGCAGGAGGATCACTGGAACCCAGGAATTCAAAACCAGCCTGGGCAACATGGTATATTAGTCTGTTCTCATGCTGCTATAAAGAACTACCTGAGACTGCGTGATTTATGTAGAAAAAAAGGTTTAATTGACTCACAGTTCCACAGGCTGTAAAGGAGGCATGGCTGGGGAGGCCTCAGAAAACATACAATCATGGAGGAGGGCAAAGGGGGAAGCAAGTACATCTTCACATGACTGGCAGGAGAGAGAGAACCAAGGGGGAAGTGCCACAGATCTTTAAACTGCCAGATCTTTTGAGAACTCACTATGAGAACAGCAATGGGGAAGTCCACCTCCATGATCCAATCACCTCCCACCAGGCCACTTCTCCAACATGAGGATCACAACCTACCATGAGATTTGGGTGGGGACACGGAGCCAAACCACATCACATGGCAAATCCCCATCTCTACAAAAAATAGAAAAATTAGCCTGGCTTGGTGGTGCATGCTTGTGGTCCCAGATACTCAGGAGGCTAAGGTAGAAGGATAACTTGAGCCTGGGGGGTAGATAATGCAGTGAGCCTTGATCTGCACTCCAGCCTGGGTAACAGAGTGACACATTGTCTCAGAAAAAAAAGAAAAGATTAGGATCCATAGAGGATGTGATGTAATTTTAGTACACTGACTGTCTTGGCATTTCTTGGCCCAACATTACATGACTCAGAATTGAATAATCATATAAACATATACACTGTTTTACTTGGTTTTCAAATTTTACAGTCTACCTTATGGACAAGGCATGAAAGCCTTGGTTGTATTTGCAGGATTGTATTAGTCAGGATTTAGCCAGGAAAACTGAACCATTATGAGTATGATGGAGGAAGATATTTGTTATAGTAATAAAACTACAGTCATCCCTCGCTATATGCATGGAATTAGTTTCAGGATCCCCAGTGTATGCCAAAATCCAAATATACTGAAGTTCTGCAGTCAGCCCTGTGAAACCCACATACATGAAAAGTCAGCCCTCTGTATAGGAGTGTTTCACATCCCTGTGTTCGGTTGAAAATTATCCACATATAAGTGGACCCACACATTTCAGACATGTGTTATTCAAAGGTCAAACATACATAATTGGGAAAGCGGCTGGGAAAGTAAGGACCAGAGAGAGTTGGAAGATCAGAGGAAAGTCACTAAACAGTCAGACGTATCCAGTTGCCAGAGTGGGAATGGAAAGGATTGCTGATAGAGAAGTCTCTGGAAAGCTGTTTCCCTCTGCATCTAGTGGTGGATCTAGGGTAGGGTAGCCAGATTTTGCACATGTATGCATGCACACACATACTGTATGTGTATATTTACAATGTGTGTAAAATATGTATGTAAATTATATGTGTGAAACATGCATAAAACCACACATATGTAAAACAAATATATACATGTGTATATAGAGCATGGGCCATACTTATACTAATAAATATAGTGTATCTAAAATTCAAATTTAACTCTGTGTCTTGCGTCTTATCTGGCAACCTGTAATACTAGCCTGGGTTTACTCACTCTTACTGGCAATTGGAAAGAAGAGCTGGACTCTGAATGGAGAAAAGCAAGCATAAGCTGGAACCAGCAGGCACCTCTATGTCTAGTTCCCGCTGTATGTAACAACCACCTTCAGAGAGTGAAATAGTTACTTCATTTCTGTCTTCCAAATCTTGCACAAATTTCTCTTTTGGCCAACTCTCACCTCGTGCCATGGAGGGAAGGGGATTCTGGAAAACGTAATTCCAGCTTAGCCAAACTAATAAAAGTTACAAAGGATGGAAACCCATCTAATATGTTTGAATCATATGAACTGTACTGTTGGGGAACCCAATAGCAGATGAGGATAATTGTTCTATATAAAACTATTGCAACTAATGAGTAGGAAACATTATAGAATTAAAATACCACAACTTTACAACCTCCGTGACTTGATAAATATAGGCATTAAGCATTAATATCTGTTCATATCACAAAAAAAGAGACAACCAGACACTATTTGCCTCCCATAGTCTTGCCAAACACCACCTATAATTTTGCCAAAGAAATCAAATCTAAGTCTGATGCAGACTCTGGATCCACCTCCCAATTTGTCAAAAACACAAAGGACAGAAAAATGTGTTGGACTCCACATAAATGTGAAATTAGCAAAACTCAGATTATGAGAAATTACAGATGTTATTCTTTGAGTTCAACAGCTAAATTACAAAGAAGAGAAAGATCTGAAGGGTGAACTAACAGATTTTAAAAGACTTAAAAAGATATATCAAAACGTGCAGATTTGATAAGACTATTTTTAAAACATAAGATAGTGATTACACCAAAAATCAGGATAGTGGTTACTTAGAATGGGAATCAGGAAATCGTCATTGGAATGGAGAACGTGGAAGGGCTTCTGGGATAGTTGACTAAGTTCTGTTTAGTGATCTGGGTGATAGTTAAAAGGATGTTTTCATACAGTCCTTCACTGAGCTATATATGTTTGTTTTGTTTATATTCTGCATCTGTTTTTATTTACATTAAAAATTTTTTAAAAGCGATTTGGAGGAAAGAGATTATTTGGGGAAGACTTTTAAAATGTCGTTAAATATCAAGATAGATAGAGATAAGAAAACAGACAGCATTCGCAAAACAAAACAGGGTTCTAGAAAAGGAACATTTAAAGATTGAAAAATGAAGGGCTCTTAGAAATTAAAAACTGGATAGCATAAATGGATATATATATATTATACATCTAAATTATGTATGTGTGTGTGTGTGTCCATTCTCGCACTGCTATAAAAACCTACCTGAGGCTGGGTAGTTTATAAAGAAAATAGGTTTAATTGGTTCATAGTTCCACAGGCTGTACAGGAAGCATGACTGGGGAGGCCTCAGGAAACTTACAATCATGGCAGAAGGTGAAGGGGAAGCAGGCCAGAGCAAGAGGAAGAGAGAAAAGGGGGAGGTGCTACACACTTTTAAACAACCAGATTTCCTGGGAACTCACTCACTATCATTAGAACAGCAAGGGGGAAGTCCACCCTCATGATCCAATCACCTCCTTGCAGGCCCCTCCTCCAACATTGGGTATTACAATTCGACATAAGATTTGGTCAGGGACACAGAGCCAAACCATATTATATACATATAATGAAACTAAAGCTGGAAAATAAAGCTGAAGAAATTAGAACAATAAAAGAAAAAGATAACTAAGTTCTGGCCAATGAGACAAGAAAGGATTAAATCTTTTGAAAAGGAAATTGGCTGTCCTGCACTCCTCATTCCTCCATCCCATTGCTGGAGTAAAGTTGTGGTGGTTATCTAGCTTGAACCATGTAGACATGGACAACATCCTAAGGTAAGGGTCAGCAAATTATTTCTTTAAGGACGAGATAATAAATATTTTAGGCTTTGTGGGCAATATAGCCTCTGCCCCAACTATTCAATACTGATGCTGTAATTCAAAAGCACCCCTAGACAATATGGAAATAAATGGGAATGGCAGTGTTCCAATCAAACTTAATTTATAAACATTGAAATTTATAGTTTTCATGTGTTATGCAATATTCTTCGATTTCTTTTTTAGCCACTTAAAAATATAAAGACAACTCTTAGCTCATGGCTGTAAAAAAGTCAAGTGTAGGCAGGATTTGGCCTAAGGACTGTAGTTTGCAGAACTTTGCCCTAGGGAATGTCAGAGCTATATGACGCAAGGAACCTGTGTTCATGTAGCAAAGTCATCTACCTGAACTGGACTCTAGACTATAATACATGGGAAAACTAACTCTATTTTGTTTGGACCACTGTATTTTGTAACTCTGTCATATTGACTTGGTCTAAACTCTATTACAAGGCACTCATAAACTCTCAGAGAAACTGAAGTTAAATAACTGTTAATAAGCTATGAAAACATCTGGTAAGGAGGATGGGCAGGGTGCACATATCCCAAAACCTAGCAATTCCACTTCTAGGTAAAAACCCAGAGAATCTCTTCCATGTGTATATAAGCAAACTAGCATAAAAATGATAATTACTGGGCTGGGTGCGGTGGCTCAAGCCTGTAATCCCAGCACTTTGGGAGGCTGAGACGGGCAGATCATGAGGTCAGGAGATCGAGACTATCCTGGCTAACATGGTGAAACCCCATCTCTACTGAAAAATACAAAAAATTAGCCAGGCAAGGTGGCGGGCACCTGTAGTCCCAGCTACTCGGGAAGCTGAGGCAGGAGAATGGCATAAACCCGGGAGGCGGAGCTTGCAGGGGGCCGAGATCCGGCCACTACACTCCAGCCTGGGCGACAGAGCGAGACTCCATCTCAAAAAAAAAAAAAAAAAAAATGATAATTGCTGCATTGTTTGTAATAACCAAATTAGGAACCACCTGAGTGGCAATCAATAGGAGAATGGATGAATAAACTGTGACACATTCATTCAGTCGAATACTACAGAGACATTAAAATGAATTAGAACTATATGTATCAGCATGAGAACTTTCACAGACCTAAGGTTAAGCAAAAGATCTAGCTACAAAATAATAAATGCAAGATAATGCCATTTATGTAATGTTTGATACAGAAAAACAATACTAAAAATCATTTATGGATATATATTTATTAAAAGTGTAGATACACACACACACACACACACATATGCATGAAAATGTTACATATCAAATTCAGGACAGTGGTCTTCACTAAGAAGGGGAGAAGGAAATAGAATTATGAAATAGTATGAAAGGTGTTTCAACAGTATCTGAAGTGTGGTTTTTTTTTTACTTATTGTTATTTTTTTAGAGACAAGTTCTTGCTACATTGCCCAGCCTGGTCTTGAACATCTCATCTCAAGCTATCTTCTTGCCTTGGCCTCCCAAAGTGCTGGCACTACAGGTGTGAGCCACTGTACCTGGTCACATTATTTGTTTTTGAAAAATCATAACAAAAAATATAAATGCTTATTGAGTGAATATGAAATTCATAAATATATATATGAAATATCCCAATATCTGGTGTATTTTCTATTTTATCTCCAGGTTTACATTCACAAATATTTCCTGGCTAATTACTCAAGACCAGCTAACATAAGAGTGGTAATAAATTCACTCACAGTCCTTCTTGTTTATACTTCAAACAAGGTTTCTAGCTTGAATATCCAGGAATGGCAAACAGGCATTTCTCTTACTACTAAGATTTCCTAACACAATTAATTAATTAGAATATATGATTTGCATCACACAGACCTATAAAGGTTATAACCAGATAGCACTGCCATCAGGAACTAGAACCTCAAATGAAGGAGGGGTTGCTAGGGTCACACCTGCCCTATTTACGATGAACTCTGCTGGATTGTTTACAGTAACGATGGATGATGAATGATAATGGTGATAGGGATGTGGAAAACACCCAAGCTAAAGAAAACAGCAGTCAGTAGAACAGAAAAGCAACTTACTCTTGAACAAAAGCTAACTAAAATCAAAAGCTGGATTTGCTCAGTGATGTGTATGTTTTTTAACTGCATATAACACTACTTTTACTTAAAATTCCTATAGGAAACAATCCCAAAACACCCATCAACAAGAAACTAAGTAGACAAATTGTAGTGTATTTGTAAAATGAAATACTATATGTCAATAAAAAAATTAATGACAAAGATGCACGAGAACATGGATGAATCTCAGAAACATTATGCTGAGTGAAAGAAGGCAGATATAGAAGTGTGTATGCTGTTTGTTTCCATTTATATGAAGTTCTGTAACAGGCAAAACTAAACTATGGTAGCATAAATCAGAACAGCAGCTGTGGGTAGGGAAAGATTTACCAGAAAGGAACAAGGAAATATTGTTCATCATGATTGGGGTAGTGATTACATAGGCATATACATTTGTTATACATACAAAAACTTCATTAACTTACACATATAAGCCATATGCATTTTGTATTATATAAATTATATGTCAATAAAACTGATTAAAGAGACATCCCTATGCTTATTCCTGCACTATTCACAATAGCCAAGAAATTGAATCAACCTAGCTGTCCAACAACAGATGAGTGGATAAAGAAAATGTGGTATATATGTACAGTGGAATACTATTAAGCCATAAAAAATAATGAAATCCTAGGGCCAGGTGCAGTGGCTCACGCCTGTA
This sequence comes from Colobus angolensis palliatus, assembly GCF_000951035.1. Lineage (NCBI taxonomy): Eukaryota > Metazoa > Chordata > Mammalia > Primates > Cercopithecidae > Colobus > Colobus angolensis. Next base: position 548,155 of record NW_012114699.1, on the reverse strand, counting down.
ATCCCAGCACTTTGGGAGGCTGAGGCAGGAGGATCACTTGAGCCCAGGAGTTCAAGAACAACCTGGGCAACATGGCAAAAACCCATCTCTACAAAAAATATAAAAATTAGCCAGGCATGGAGGTGCACGCCTGTAGTCACAGCTACTCAGGAGGCTGAAGCAGGAGAATCACTTGGGCTTGGGAGGTCAAGGCCACAGTGAGTTGTGATCCAGCCACTGCACTCCAGCCTGGGTAACTGAGCAATACCCTGTATCACAAAAAAAGAAAAAAAAAAAGGAATGGAATCCTGTCATTCACAACGTAGATGGAACTGAAGGACATTAAGTGAAATAAACTAGGAACAGAAAGTTAAACACCACATGTGATATGGTTTGGCTCTGCGTCACAACCCAAATTTCATCTTGAACTGTAATCCCCACGTCAAGGGAGGGACCTGGTGGGAAGTGATTGGATCATGGGGGTGGTTTCACCCATGCTGTTCTTGTGATAGTGAGTTCTCATGAGATCTGATGATTTAAAAGTGTTTGGTAGTTCCTCCCCTTTCTGTTGCCTGCTGCCATGTAAGATGTACCTTGCTTCCCTTTTGCCTCCTGCCATGATTTAAGTTTCCTGAGGTCTCCCCAGCCATGTGGAACTGTGAGTCAATTAAACCTCTTTTCTTTATAAATTACCCAGACTCAGGTATTCTTTATAGCCACGTGAAAATGGACTAATAAAGAAAATATTCTTGCTTGTGTGGGGAAACTAAAAAAAGTTGATCTCATAGAAGGAAAAAGTAGAACAAAGGGTACTAGAGGCCAAGAAGAGTAGGCAGAAGGGAGGAAAGGGAGAGATCTCCGAAAGGATTACAAATTATAGATAGATAGGAGAAATAAGTTATAGTATTCTATACCACTGTAGGATGACTATAGTTAATAATAATTTATTCTACATTTAAAAATAGATAGAAGGAGAATATTGAATGTTCCCCACACAAAGAAATAATAAATGTTTGAGATGATGGGATGCTAATTACCCTGATCTGATCACTATACATTATATGTATCAAAACATCACTATATACCCCATAAATATGTACAATTATTATGTATTAATTAATAATATAAAGGAAAAATAATGTAAGCTCTATGACAAAATAAAATAAAGCCAATTATTTAAAACACCTACAGGAAAAAAAAGCATTAAAACTATTATTCTGGCCGGGCACAGTGGTTCATGCCTGTAATACCAGAATTTTGGGAGGCCGAGGCAAGTGGATCACCTGAGGTCAGGAGTTCGAGACCAGCCTGGCCAACATGCTGAAACCCCATCTCTACCAAAAATACAAAAATGAGCTGGGTGTGGTGACAGGCACCTGTAATCCCAGCTACTTGGGAGGCTGAGGCATGAGAATCGCTTGAACCTGGGAGACGGAGTTTGCAGTAAGCCAAGATCATGCCACTGCACTCCAGCTTAAGGGACAGAGTGAGACTCTGTCTCAAAAACAAAAACAAAACAAAAAACAACCTATGATTCTGAAAACTCTTTGGCACAGAGATTGCAAATTGGTAGCCCATAGGTCAAAATCAGCCCATAGTTAGGTTTTGTTTTAGACTCATTTTTTTTTCTTTTTTTCAAACCTCAGCACCCACCAGAGGATGGACTCAATTTTTTAAAAACTGAATTAGTTGTAAACATTTGAAAATTGACATTAAAGATGTTTTGTTAATGTCCAGCTTCTCCTGAAAAATCTTGATATCTGGCAATATTGGGCCAATATTTTGCATGACGATAATTTGCTGGTACATACACTCTGTAAAACAAAGCAGGTACTGTCAATCTCCACAGCTCCCACCATGAGACACTGTCTTACATTGTCTTACACCAGACCCATTGAGCTATGGCAGAACAAATTGCTACAACTAATAGAAATAGTGAAATTGGGAAGAAGGAAATGAGAGTGGGAAAGTTGGTAAGTTCTGACGTGCACACAGTGAACTTGAGGTGTGAGAAGGATATCCCACCAAAAACATTCAATAGCCAGTTGGAAATTCAAAACTGAGACTTAGGAGTTGTCAAGTCCAGATATATGGATGTGAAACCCAAACTGAAGTAACATTTCTTGATCACCCAATATGTAATAATCACTATACTAGGAAACTTCCCAGGTGGCATCTGCATAGTCAAAGACACAGAAATGAAATCAATTACTAAGAGTGGGTAAAGAAAAGAGTAAAGGCTGAAGACAGGACCTGGAGGAAGAAATGTTCAACTTTAAGGGATTTTAAAGAAGATGCGAATTAAGGGACCATGAGACAGGACTGGTTAAAGATGGAAGAGCAAGAAAGGAGAGTGCACAGTGCCAGAAGCCAAGAGAAGAGAGAATGTAAAGATATCAACGGTGTCAATTATTACAGAGAAAGCAAGGAACATGAGAGCTGAGAAAAGGCCATCTGGGCAATAAAAAGGTCACTGGACATGTAGACCTGAATGGTTTCAATACAGTACTGGGAATGGAGGTAAGTTTACAAGAGGTTAAAGAGTAAAGGAGTGGTTAATAAATGAGAAGTAAGTGGGAGAAGGATGGTGGAACATAAAGAAATAACCAATCCTAATAATGAAAGCCCATCACCAGAGTTTCCTGGGTTATGGAATAGATCATTTCCATCATCTTTCCACACAAACAGCAGACCATTTTTACTTATGAGTATAGGTGCAAAAATCCCATCAAAAGTGCCTGCAACATGAATCTAACAGCGTATAAAAAGAACACTATATAACTAAATATGGTTTATTTCAGGAACATAAGGATAGTTCAATATAATGAAACCGATTTATATTGTTCATCACATCAGTAGAGCAAAGGAAGAAAATGTTGTGTTTATAAACATAAAAGACAGAAATACACTTGGTTAAATTCAATTTTGAAAAAAAGAAATGAAAAAACTCTTAAACTTGAAATAGAATGATGTTTCTTAATAAAGATAAAAATATATTTCTTAATTCAAATGCCAACATCTTATTTAAGAGTAAAACAAAGCCGGGCATGGTGGCTCATACCTGTAATCCCAGCTACTTGGGAGGCTGAGGCATGAGAATCGCTTGAACCTGGGAGGCAGAGGTTGCAGTGAGCCGAGATTGCGCTGTTGCACTCCAGCCCTGGTGACAGTGCAAGACTTTGTCTCAAAAAAAAAAAAAATTAAAACAGTAGAGTCATTCCCTTTAAAGTCAGGAACAAAACAAGAATCCCCCCTACAATTAGCATTAGGTATACTTTTCTAAAAGTACTATTAGTAAAATATAAAAAAATAAATTTGAAGCATAACTATTAGAAAGGATACACAATTATAATTCTTATAGATTAAATATTTGTCTTCCAGCCCAGCACGGAAGCTCATGTAATCCCAGCTACTTGGGAGGCTGAGGCAGGAGAATCGCTTGAACCCGGGAGGCCAAGTTTGCAGCAAGCCGAGATAGCACCACTGCACTCCAGCCTGGGCAAAAGAGTGAGACTCCATCTCAAAAAATAAATAAATAAATAATAAATAAATGGTCTTCCTAAAACATCAGTAGAATCAATCAACAGAAAATCCATGAAAACTAGTAAGTAACTGTATACAAAATAAATATACAAAATAAGCAAGTTTCCTATACAACAGCAACCACCTGTGAGAAAATATAATGGGGAGAAGATTCTATTTACCTTACCAGTATATTATATGAAATCACTAGAAATAATCTCACTAAGAAGTATGCAAGGCCTGTTTGAAGAAAATAACATGGATAAAATGAAAGACACAAAGAAAAAAGACTTGAGTGGATGGAGAGACATACAAGTGCCTGGATAATAAGCACAAGACTGATAACCATAAAGGTGTCAATTATTCCCTTAAGTTATAGCTATATGGCAATTTCAATCAAATTGATATTGAAAAAAATTATTTAACTATTGGAAAGAAAATAAAGTGAGAACATTTCTTCAAAGTTTATGTCAAAATAAATTCCAAATGTATTCAAAAGTTAATTTTAAAAACCTGAAATTCTAGGCCAGGGGCTCACACCTATAATCCCGGAACTTTAGGAGGCCAAGGTAGGAGGACTGCTTGAGCCCAGGAGTTCAAGACCAGACTCAGCAGAATAGTGAGACCCCATATCTACAAAAAAAAAAATTAAAAATTAGCCAGACATGGTGACTGACATCTGTGCTTTCAGCTACCCGGGAGGCTGAAGTGGAAGGATTGCTTGAGGCCAAGAGTTCGAGGCTACAGTGAGTTATGATCATGCCACTGCATACTAGCCTGAGTGACAGAGTGAGACCCCTATCTCCACAAAAAAGAAAAAAGTAAACTGAAATTCTAGAAGAAAATTTAAGGTAGATTATAAATGTAAGGTGGAATATAAATCTGATCTCAGGATGATAAAGGACTTTTCCAGCATAATGGCAATGAAAAAGATAACAAAGGAAAGTGTTTATAGATAAATTTATAGGCAAAGTCCTTAATCCTAATGCTTTGGGAAGCTGAGGCAGGCAGATCACTTGAGACCAGGAGTTTGAGACCAGCCTAACCAGTAAGGCAAAACCCTGTCTGCACCAAAAATACAAAAAAGTAGCCAGGCATGGTGGCACGCAATCCCAACTACTCAGGAGGCTGAGGCAGGAGAATCGCTTGAATCTGGGAGGCAGAGGTTGCAGTGAGCCGAAATCACGTCACTGCACTCCAGCCTGGGCAACAGAGCATGTTTTTTTTTTTCTGTCTCAAAAAAAAGATTATAAGTAAAGTCTGTAATGTTACTTTAAAAGACAATAAACAATATATAAACAAGAAAATTTTTTCAACAAATATGGTAGATAAAGTATTCATATACAAAGGACTCTTAATGAGCAAAGGACATAAACAAGCCATAAACTAAGATATGCAAATGGTCACTAAGCATCCAGAAACAATATTCAGGCTCACCAATAACCAAGGAATTAATCAAATTATTAACATACCTTCCTTTTTTCCTATCAAATTGGCAAATGTTAAAAAAGAGAAGGACGGAAAAGGTGATACTCAGTGCTGACAGAATTTTGTGAGATGGTCTAACTTGTGCACTGCTGGTTGGAATATTAAATGGGCATAATTTTTAGGGAAAAAAAGTTTGTCAATGTGTATCAAAATGTTAAAATGTTTCTGTTCTTTGAACCAGAAATTATTTTTCCAGTAATCTATCTTAAAGATATGATCAGATAAATGGATAGACATTAATGTTTAAAGTAAGATGGCCATATAATTTATCCTCTGAACCAGGATACTTTTGAGAGTTAATAAGGCATTATTAATAATTATTCCAGCACAACAGACATTAATGAGCATGGTCCCAGGTAAACTTGGTCATATGATCATAACTAGTTTAAGGCCATTGATTGTTCCATTAGAAAAAAATATACAGACAAAAAAAGGGCAAAGGAGGCCGGGCGTGGTGACTCACACCTCTAATCCCAGCACTTTGGGAGGCCAAGGCGGGTGGATCACTAGAGTTCAGAAGTTCAAGAGCAGCCTGGCCAACATGGTGAAACCCTATCTCTACTACAAATACAAAACGTAGCCAGGCATGGTGGCGGGTGCCTATAGTCCCAGCTACTCGGGATGCTGGGGCAGGAGAATCACTTGAACCCGGGAGGCAGAGGTTGCAGTGAGCCAAGATTGTGCCACTGCACTCCAGCCTGGGTGACAAGAGTGAAACTCCGCCTCAAAAAAAAAAGGCAAAGGTTAAATGACATTCCATTCATATGATACAATATTATGTAGCTAATTAAAAATCATGTTTCAAAATGTATTAAAATATAATATGTACATTTTTAAATCAGGATAATAAATTATATGTAGTATAATACAAAGTGGCCAAACATATATGTAGTGAACATTTATTGATTTCCTATCCAATATCCAATTTCCTTTGTCCCTTCTCTAAAAGCATACAGATTTCCCTCCTTGTCATAGTTCATGGGTGGGCAACATTAAGCCCAAGGCAAGAGCCCACAGCAGTCATCTGGCCACAGTTTTTAGTTCATATTGGTTCAATCAGAGTGAAACTTACTGACTTTTATTCAAAGTTTCTGAGTCACAAAACCTATGTTCCTTTTTCCCTCTAGATTTGAACCACCAGGGACGCTGGCACATTGAGGAGACCTGTCAAGAGAATTTCAGAGAAACTTAGCTGGAGTCCTAATCACACAGTGCCAGAAGGCTTCATTGCCTCTAGACTTTTCAAGTAACAGTAACCAAAAAAATAATCTTTTATTTTTAAAACCAGTTTTATTAGTGATTCTGTTCCTTGCAACCCAAAAATTCAAAATGATGCAACATATAGATATATTACAGTAGTACTCAACTGAAACTGCACACTAAAATCACCTGGGGAACTTCTAAAAGTAACCATGCCTGGATCTCACACCCAGAGATTCTGATTAAAATGGTCTGGGTATAGGATCCTAGCACTAGTATTTTTTAAAAACATTCCCTTGTGATTTTAATACACAGTGAAGATTAAAGACCGTGAATATATTATATAATATATATGTTAGGTATACATAAATGATTGAAAGGAAAATACATTAAAAGTTAAGGATGCTAATTCCTGGGTGTTGATAGTGCATTATTTTTGTTGGTTTTACACCAATGAAACAATTTTTTTTAACTTTATTTTGTTACAAAGTCTAACTCATCTTTGGATCATTATTTATTACCTAGTGAAAGAATATTAAAATATGTATGTTTTTCTTTACTAGTTTTTGTTGTTGCTGTGGTTGTTGTTTTTGTTTAGTGATAGGGTCTCACTCTGTTGCCCAGGCTGGAGTGCAATGGTGTAATCATAGCTCACTGTAGCCATGAACTCCTGGGCTCACGTGATGCTCCTGTCTCAACCTCCCTACTAGCTGAGACTACAGGCACGTGCCACCATGCCTGGCTATTTTTTTTTTTTTTTAGAGACAGATCTTGCTATGTTGCCCAGGCTTGTCTTGAACTCCTGGCCTCAAGCAATCCTCCTGTCTCAGTTTCCCAAAGCACTGAGATTACAGGCATGAGCCACCATGCCAAGCCTCCTTTACTGTTTTTTTGGTTTTGTTTTTACTTTATTAAAATACTAAGTTTTATTTTACATGTATATTTTTGTTTCCCCACCATTTCCATGTCTGACCACCGCTAACTACTATGTCCTATCATAACATTCCATACATAAAACCAAGCAAAGGGCCGAGTTCCATCTTTAAAAACTAAACAGGCATTTTGGACAACACATTCTTGGCAATGGAACCTGGACAATATTTATCAAACACAGTAGGGAAAGTTCTCACTCTGCATTATAAAAAGGATAGCCAGATATCAACTGTTACAGAAATGAAATAAGACGGAAAATTTTTAATAAATTGTTTAAACTATTTTCTTCAAGAGACTTCCACCACTGCCAGAGATCTTGAATAGCCTCCTAGTCAGTCATCTGGAAGCAATTCTTCACATAATTGATGAATTTGGCTTCCACTTTGGGAAGAGAACCATCTTTTTCTGTACTTGCTTGCATTTTTGCTTTAATGTCTTCAACAGAACTAGGTCTTTTTGGTGTTTTAGGAGATTTTTTCTGTTTTTTGAAGGATTCTTGTCCTTTTGATCTTGGTGTTGATGGTTTTCAGTCTTTTCCATTCTGGTTTGACTTTTGTGTATTTTTGGCTGGAGTAGCTCGTTATAGATTTCTTCACTGGTGCTTTTTCTTCAGTTTCCTGATCATCAAAATCATCACCATCTTCTTCATTATCATCATCTTCTTCTTCATCATCAGCAGCAAGTTTTACTTTTTTTCTGTGGAAACTTGCTACCACCTCTAGGGACAGATCACTTTCCAGATATACTTAAGAGTTTCACATCCTCCTTCACTTCGTCTTCTGACTCTGCATTTTCCTCCACAGCTACTAAGTGCTGTCCACTAATATGCACTGGCCCTGAACCACAATTCAACCATAAGACCAGTGGTGGTGTTATTTCAAAGCCCCCAATGGAAACCATTGACTGTACAGACATTTTCAAAGTTGCCAGTGTTACTTTATTGGACTGCCTTCATAATTCATTGGCTCTGCTTCAACAATGTGCAAGTCGCCCTTTGCACCAGCCCCTAAACTGACCGTTCTTAAAGATAACTGGTGCTCATTTTCATCATTATCAAATTTAAAGTGATAATCTTTGTCCACCTTTAGTTCACAATTAAAAAGATAATTCTGGGGCCTCAGTGGGCTCATGTCCATGTCCATCAAATCTTCCATGGGGTGGTAGCATGCATTTAGGTGGGAAATGAGGTGGGTGGAGATAAACAACTACTGCTCCAGAGAACAGCTGCGCAGGACAGAATCACACCAGGCTCTTTACTGTTTTTAATTACAAAAGTAATAGAAGTTCAAAGTATTAAATTTAAGGAGGATAGAAGCGTAAAATGCAAAAATGAAAATTCCTTTAAAAAGCAAAAATTCCCTTTTATTTCTTATGTACTTTCCTTTTTCCTACAAAGAACAAATATAACTTCTATGCTGAGAAACATTTTTAATAAAGAAAATAAAATATGAAAAATAAGTGGTACAGATCGCAAATTATTGCCTTCAAAACAGTTCCCCCTCAACTATACAGTTTGAAGATTAGAACACACAGGCTACATTAAAGAAAATACAACATTTTCAGTGTCTTGTGCTAAGTGAGAACTGGAATCTCGATTAGTCAGGAATATGAATAAATCTTTACTTACAATGATCTGGTTCTATGGGAAAATTGTCTGTCTAAAAAGTGTGCTCACACCTGTAATCCCAGCACTTTGTGGGGCCAAGGCAGGCAGATCGTCTGAGGTCAGGAGTCAAGACCAGCCTGGCCAACATGCTGAAACTCTGTCTCTACTAGAAATATAAAAAATTAGCCGGTCGTGGTGGCGCACACCTGTAGTCCCAGTTATTCGGGAGGCTGAAGCAGGAGAATCGCTTGAGCTAGGAGGTGGAGGTTGCAGTGAGCCGAGATTGCACCATAGCACTCCACCCTGGGTGACAGAGTGAGACTTCGTCTCAAAAAAAAAAAAAAATTAAAAGTGTTCTGTAGGGTAGACACAGTCAAGAACATACAACGTACATCATATGTGTGGCAATTCTCTGTGGGCAGGGTTGACTTTTATTTTATGTAAATATTTAATATAACAAGACTTTTTATTGAATGTAATTGTTATAGCAACTAATAATTTTCTTTATATCTAATTCCAAAGCAGAAATTTCCTTAGTATACAATTTATTCCAGGGCTATTTGTTTATAAAACATAAATTTCTAATTTATTCTACAAATAAATTTATTATTTTGTAATTTTTAGAAATATAATTTGTAACATTACAAATATAATTTACTTATAAAATATTTTATTAATATAAATACATTTATAATATAGATATATAAAACTTGCCAGGCGTGGTGGCTCATGCCTATAATCTCAGCACTTTGGGAGGCCTAGGTGGGCGAATCACTTGAGGTCAGGATTTCAATATCAGCCTGGCCAACATGGCAAAACCTCATCTCTACTAAAATACAAAAAATGAGCAGGGCATGGTGGTGTGTGCCTGTAATCCCAGCTATTCGCGAGGCTGAGGCAGGAAAATTGCTTGGACCTGGGAGGCAGAGGTTGCAGGGAGCCAAGATCGTGCCACTGCACTCCAGCCTGGGTGATAGAGTGAGACCTTGTCTCAAAAAATTTTACATATATATATATATAAATTTTACATACATATATATGTATGTATATATAATTATATATGTATATATAAATATATATTATATATATAATTTATAAAGTTAATTTCTGATTATAATATTATTTCTAAAATATTTTCTGAATGTTTGAGGTTGAGGGAAGTGGGAAAAAGGAGGCATTTTGAAGCATTTCTCTCTGAATTCCTGTTTTCCCATTTTGATCTCCAGAAGTCAAAATGAAAGATGAAATCAATAAGGAAAGAATAGGTTCCTCATTGTGTATGCTTCAATGGACTGTTCTAAAGCCAGAGGAACTAGATGCATTTTAGGCACTCACTAAATAACAGATGAATGGGAAACAGGGGAACCTGTTATTACATTTAACTGCTCCGTTCCTTCCACAATAACAGTTGAGCCTCTTTCAGTTGTGGTAACAGAAAGCAGTAATAGCATGTATAAAGTAGGATTATGTATCATCACTGCTCTGCGACTTTGAGGCTCATTAAAAAATACATTGTACAAACAATCTAGCAATTGTTTTTATGGTGCATCAATGAAGTGAAACGTATTCCAATAGCATGTCAAAAAAGTATTGAGATACCAGGGAATTATTTAAACCATTCTCTTAACTGGTATTTTTTCTTTTGAGTGTTTTTTTAATTCAATCATAAAAGTTAGCTATTTCTAAAGGCTGCTCTTGGTTCATAAAATCATGTAACCAGCAGAGAGGAAGATGCTTGACTTACTGTGTTTATTCAATATCTTCAATGAGTATTAAGTTATTAAAATGGAAGATATAGAGAAGGGCATCCAGAACAAAGCCCTGCTTTACACTATGTCCAGTTATAATTTAATCTGTCAGACATTTTTACCTACTCTGATTCTTATAGAACTGTCTCCTTTTTTCCAAGAAATCTAATATACACATAAAACTTCAGAAACTAAGATAACCAAATACCTCTGTTTCCAGTATACAAAACTTAGGATTGTTAATATTGTCATCAATGCTTCAAGTTTTTATACACATACAACACACATATGCACACACAGAACGTTGTGCTGCGCCAGCTCATACCTGTTCTTGAGAACTGTGTGTTAAATTTTCAGGAATTATGCAAACTGGTTGCTAAACCTTTGGTAGCTTAAAATCAGCCACAGTGGGAGTATTTCAACACAGATATCCTCAAATGCTATGAATCAGTGTTTTTTATTTTAAAATTCCTGGAGGACCAGTTGTTAAATATTTATCAACATACTACTCTTCATATATAAAAGACAGAAAACCTTATAGATAAAGTCAGATCATCTTGGACCCACTCTCAAACCCATTATCTTTCCCACTCCTCAAAGGCAATAACCATTGTGAATTTTGTGTGCATTATTTCAAAATACCTGCTGCACTTTAAGTGCACTCATATGTATCCATTAACAACACAGAGTTTAGTTCAGGTGTGTTTTAAAGCGTACATACACTGCAACTTGCTTTATTCGCCTGGCATTTTGCTGCCTATGGATCTACATCACTCCTTTTACCTACTATATAAAATCTATTATAGGAATATACCTTATTTTGTGTATCCATACTCCTATTAATGGACACCTAGATTGTTTTCATTTTTTTGCCATTAGAAACAATGCCAAAATGAATGATCCTTGTCCATATGTACAGGAATATTTCTAGATATATACCAAGAGGTGTTAATAACTGGATTGTATACATGTTGCCAAGTTTACTAGATATTGTCAAGCTCCTCTCTCAAGTGTGTAAAGCCAATTTACATCCTACCCAACAATAAAAGAGACCTCTCTTTGCTCTACCTTCTAGCCAACACTTGGTACTTTCAAACTTTTAATTTTTGTCAGCCTGAGAGGTATAAAATGTCCTCCCTTAGTTCATTTGTATTTCCTTGATTAGCAATGGGGAGCATTTTTTTCTTTTATTTATTGGCCATTTGTGTTTTCTACTCTGAATTTCCTTCCCCCCCCCCCATTCTTCTATTGGGTTGCTTGCCTTTTTCTTCTTGAGTTCTCAATATAGTCTGTATACTAATATTTGTTTTTTCACTTTGTTTATAGTAAGGTGTGTGTGTGTGTTGTTGTGTTGTTGTTGGACAGAAAGACAGGTGGATTGACTCTACAGACTCTTTGAAGATGTAGTCTATGAGTCTAGTGATCAGAGTGCTTGTCTCACTTGCCTGGGTGATGGCTGACCCAAAATGTGTAACTTCCAAAGCCACAAGTTCTGGCTGGCAGCAGATCTACAACCCTCAGATGTATTTTCTACTCTAGCTAAACTACATTTTTTTCAATTGTTCAAAGATACCTTGTTGTCTTGCCTCCAGGCCTTTGCCTATGCTATTTCCTTTGCCTGGCATACTCTTCAATGCCATAACTGTCTTTGCCCCCAGGGAACATTTTACTTTCTGTTAGCACTCATCACACTGCATTACAATAACCCGTTAGCTTATCTGTCTCCTCCACTGGACAGTGAGCACTGTGAGGGAAGAGAAGGGTCTTTTTCTGCCTTTGTAGCCTTAACGCCTAGCAGAAGGCTTGACACATAACAGTTCCTCAAAAAATATTTGTTTAATCAATGAGCAAATGAGTGAGTGAGTGAGCATGGTAAGGCAAGAGGCAGCCATATTGATGATCAAGGAACATTTCATTCACTCATCCAACAACAAACCCTAGCACTTTTCTAGGCACTTGTTAGTGATATGGTTCCTTTCCTCACTGACCTCACAGATGAATGGGGAAGACAGACTCACACCTGTCAAGCATAGTACTGACATCAGTGACTTGATGGAGAGAAGCGCCTAGTACTGTGAGCATGTGAAAGAGGCATCACTTCCAGCCAAGAGTGGAAAGGAATTTGGGAAAATATCCCTCTCACAGATAGAGATAAGCCATGAAGAGACAATTGTTCAATAATCAGCTTCTTGACTGAAAGTATAAGTGAAATTCTCCCTACCAATCCCACAGGCTGCTATCTGGCTTTCTTAGATTATGACAATAAATGAATTTGCCCTGGTGTTTTCCTCCTTGGTTTAGGTTAGAGTGGCCCCTGTCAGTCAAGTCCCAGTACTAGAGCCCAGCCATGTGCTTCAGCTCTGCCCCGTGGATAACAGATGAAACCCAAGGGTCACCCACAGTCCTTCTTCTTCTCACTCTGCTCAACACTTGTTGCTTTTACCTACAGAATTCCTCCCCCTTTATCTTCATCCCCATCACCAAACCTGACCTCTCCACCAAACATCTATAAGCCAAAATAAACACAGTTGCCCCACTACTGTCTGCTCCCACTCAGTGTTTCCTTGGTTCCAGGTATGTACTAGGCATTGGCAAGGCCCTGAGAACTGAATAAGAGGAGTAGGAGCTACTGCCAAATCCCTGCTGTATGATAAAGCCTGGAGTGTTCTAGAAACTGACAGAAAGTCAGGGAGCTAAGAGAATAATAACTGGAGGCACAAGATGAATCTAGGGGGGACAAATGTTAGTAGACCACCAGAAGGTTTAAAGCAAGGAAATGATAGGGTTTCTATAAGTATTCTTTTCTTCCATGGCATCTGAAGTCAGGGTTGAATAAAGTGTATAGTCCAGACCTTGTGGAGGATCTATGCACAGCTGGTATTTTCCAGAAGAAATTCATAGATAAGAAAAGCTCTGGGGTCTTATCCAATGGGGACTTCAGTCCAAGGAAAGCAATCTAAGAAAGCATAAGGCTGGGAGAGCTATAAACATGTTGTCACAGCTCTATCACCACTCCTTCTCTAGCCCTGGTTTTTTGGCTCTTCCTGAATCACATTTCAAAGCTTTTTCAGTCTTTATCCCCAGAGTAGTCAGCATCTAGGAGCTAAGGCCCAGACTGGAACAAAGAGACAAAGAAAATTGAAGCAAGCACAAGTTCATCTGTGACTTGCTGTCTGGGATTCAGGTACCTGCACCTGCATGGGAATCCTCTTCACTCCCTGGGCAAGGGACAGCCCACGCATCTCTGGGAGTCATTTCAATTGAGCATTACATCATTGACATAGCATTACAGCCTCCCAGATCCCTTTGCTGTTACTCAAACATCTGTTTCCTCCTCCCTCCCCTTGCTGTGTCTTGGGGTCAAGAGCCCTCTTTTGCACATGGCTCGCTTTCTGAAAAATCAATCATTCTTATTCATTTTCCTGGAACTGGAGAAGAGTCACAGGGTTTGGTCCTCTCCCTCCTGGGATCTGCCTCTGAACTGTTAAGGCATCTGACACTGCAAAGTTGTTGGAAAAAGTGGAGGCTTCTGCTCTACTCCCCGAGACAAGAAATCTTGTCAGAGTTTCGTTTATGCTTCTACTGTGCTCACAATGCCTACTGTACGCTTGAATATGATAGTCCTTGCCCAGGTCCTGATTTCTTTATCTCTGGTCTATTTAGAGATACCAGAGCATATGTCCCTGGTGGCCACATTTTGCAGCCAGCTGAAGTCTCTACTAGACTGGAGCGGGCAGGCTGCAGGGAGGCAGAGCACCCAAGGTTGACCAGCTCAAAGAACCACCCTCCTCCCCTCAAAAGGAGCTGGTGCTTTGCCATGAGAGAAAGTGCCAAAGGACCCTCTAACACATCTTCCTAAGAATAACAAAGCTTACACTATTTACTAATGAAATGTAATGTTCAAATCAAATAATAAAAGATGCTCATCTGTATTTAATTTTAGCTCTCCTAAAATAGAGGCATTATATTTTCATTAGGTGATCTTTAAAGTTAGTTCACAGTTCCCTCCATCTCTCTCTAGATGTGATATAAAGCCAACACCTGTCAATACTACTAGAGAAAAACCAAGAAAGAGGAAGTCTGAGGGGCAGCAATGGATCAAGTATACATTTGCTTGTTATTCGGTATACTGAATATTCTACCTCACCTCTCCTAACGCCTCTTGAATCTGCTGGGAAGACAGCATCAGAAGGAGAAACATAATTCCACTTCCAGAACAAAGCACCCCATTTGCCTCTTTCATACTTACATAAAATAACTAGGTCTAATACTAATGGAGAATATGCATTCCAAAGCCTTTTTGTTTTGTTTTTCATAAAGAGCAGAAAGAGCCACCTAAGTCCAGCGTGGAATTTGAGATAACTCAAGACGCATTCCATTTCAAAGCCCCTTCAACCCATGTTTCTCTCTTCACAGGCACATTTCTTCACATCCCTTTACACACTCACACATACTCATAGTTCCCTCTATGAAACATGTCACGAGTTATCAAGATTGTATTTTAAAGAAGCAGAGTGGGAGTACTAAGCTTTAACCCTGAACTATTTAGGTTTTTCATTTGTTTCCATGTTCCTTTCAAATTCTCACTAAAAGAGGAACAGCTTACTTCTTTAAATGTCCCTCCCATGTCCAGGACACTGAAGCACTTCTTTTAATTGTTTTTTGAGACAGAGTCTCGCTCTGTCACCCAGGCTGGAGTGCAATGGCACAATCTTGGCTCACTGCAGCCTCCTCCTCCTGGGTTCAAGTGATTCTCCTGCCTCAGCTTCTCTAATAGCTAGGCTTAGAGGCATGTACCACCACGTCAGGCTAATTTTTGTATTTTTAGTACAGATGGAGTTTCACCGTATTGACCAGTCTGGTCTCAAACTCCAGATCTCAAGTGATCCGCCTCCCAAAGTGCTTGAATTACAGGTGTGAGCCACCATGCCCGGCTGCACTTCTTTTGACTAGTCATTGCCTTGTGCCATGTGATTGTAAAACTGGGTGTCATGATCAAGTTTGACCTTCAGCTGGCCCCAAAAGTGAACCTATTTTATGTACCATAGTCAGAGGCATGATTGGTTTTGATATAAATCTGATGAAAAGAGTAGATTCTAACTTACCCAGTGAAAGGAGAGGAGGCATTGCTGGCAAAGAGCTCAAATTAGCCTGTTTTTGCATGGGGGTTGAGGATCCAAGAGGAGAGGAAGATATCTGTCTGCAGAGACCTAAAACTAATAATCACCACTATTTATTGAACACTCTCACACTCTCTATGTGCTAGTCAACTTTAAATACATTATCTCATTGGATTTTTAGAACAATCCTGTGAAGGAAGTTGTGCTTTCAGCTTCAAAAGTCTCCAATAATCAGTAGGGATAGCTTACCTTGATAAAAGCAAGAGAGAGGATGGGAACCTGGGACCCCATCTGTTTTCCACCTTCCCCATGGCCCCAGTGAAGCTCCTCAGAACCCTCAGCACTCCATGAAACATAGCTTTAAAAAATAGGCAATTCTACTTCCCATGATTCACTTTGTTCTCCTTAGGTTGGGCCTCTGCTGTGTCTGTCTGGCCTCTCTTTTATTTAAATTTATTAAGTTGAAATTCGTGTAACATAAAATTAACAATTTTAAACTGAAGAATTCAGCGGCATTTACATTTACATTGTAAATAAATGTAATATACATGTAAATGTATATTACACACACATTTACAAATGTTACATACACAACATTTACAATGTTGTGCAACCACCATCTCTATGTAGTTCCAAAACATTCCCATCACGCCAAAAGAAAACACTACATTCATTAAGCAGTATTCCCCATTCCGCCTCTCCCAGTCCTTGGCAACCAACAAACTGCTTTCTATCTCGATAGACTTATCTATTTTAAATATTTCACATAAATGAAATGTCTGGCTCTTTTCATGTAGCATGTTTTCAAGGTTCATCCACATTGTAGCATGTATCATTACTTCATTCCTTTTTATGGATGAATATTATTCAATTTTATGGATGTGTTACACTTTGTTTATCCATTCATCTACTGATGGACATTTAGCCTGGCCTGTCTTCTTGATTCTCCACCTCTTGCAGTCATGAAAGTCTTTGGATTCCATCTGTCAAAGCAATTGTGGCAGAACCATGTAATCTGTAGAGGATTAGAGTCAACTCATGGGAACTCTCGGCCTAAACCTGTACTGTCTTCTAACCCAGTGATTTTTGTTTATTTTTTAACTTTTATTTTAGGTTCAGGGGTACATAGGAAGGTTACATAGGTAAACTCATGTCACAGGGGTTGTACAGATTATTTCATCACTCAGGAATTAAGCCCAGTACCCAATAGTTATCTTTTCTGTTCCTCTCCCTCCTCCCACCCTCCAACCTCAAGTAGACCCCAGCGTTTGTTGTTTCCTTCTTGTGTTCATAAGTTGTCATCATTTAGTTCCCACTTAGAAGTGAGAACATATTGGTATTTGGTTTTCTGTTCCTGTGTTAGTTTGCTGAAGATAATAGCCTCCAGCTCCATTCATGTTCCCACAAAAGATATCTCATTCTATTTTATGGCTGCATAGTATTCCATGGTATATATGTGCCACATTTTCTTTATCCATTCTGTCACTGATGGGCATTTATAACCCAGTGATTTTTAACTGGGAGCTGTTTTACTTTCTCCTTCCCACAGGGACATTTGACAATGTCTGGAGATACTTTTGGTCATCACAGTTAGGATGTACTATTAGCATCTTGGTGGGTAGAGGCCAGATATGCTGTTAAACACTCTATAATGCATAAGGCTAGAACCCAGAGCAAAGGACTATCTGGCCCAAAATGTCAATAGTGCCAGGGTTGATGAACCCTGTCGATATAATCTAATTCAGCTGAGTTGCCAGAGATTCTGGAAAAATTTGATCAGATGAACAACTGTTCATCGATTTGATTACATTGTCTTAAAGCTATAATTATATATAGGACATTCATGGATTTGACATACATGTACTAAGCACCTAGTTATGGGCCAGGCTCTGGCCTGCAGCAAAGTATTCACAAGCTAAGTGTCATATAAAACCATTCATTTGAGTAATGTATAGCATATATGGGATGTTATAAAACTAACAAATTTGTTTCCTATTCAGTTGGTGCAACAGTAATTGCAGTTTTTCGCACTTTAATAGCAAAACCGCAATTGTTTTTGCACCAACCTAATAGAAGTTTCTTATGTTTGCTCTTTAAACTGTGGAAACATTGAGAAACTAGTAACTATAGTTACTGTATCTACGGTGTATTATATTAGTATCATTTTAACTCAATAAACCATTGTATTTAATTTGGCATCCCTAAATTTATCCATGGCTTTGTGCCGCAGACCTTAGCTAATTGTGTAAGAGATTTCACAATGGACTCTAAACCTTAAATCCCATCCTTTTAGACTGAGCAGATTATTTCATTTCCTTTTAAAAGTTAAAAATACATGCTTTTCCTTATCTTTGCACTTCTTTTTGGCCTGGTGGTTGTTTTGTGTGTTTTGAGTTTTCTTGGTTTTTATTTGTTTTGTTTTAATCACAAGAAAGAAAAATTCAGTGGCAAGGAAGAACAAGACATTGTATTTATACCCAAACTGTTAGCACAGGGCATTTCAAAACTGCCTCTCCACTCTCTACCCTCTGGGTCCCCATGACATGCGAAATGTCAACATCTACCACCCTCCCTTTGCCCAGACCTGTGCCACATCAGTTTATGATTAAGAGGAATTCTTGCCTGTTTAGGCCATACCCTAAGTGTTATTGTGAAGTAGACAGTCCTGTTGAGATTTATATCATTTATTTTACTGCTGCCATGGGAGATTAAAAATTAAATCATAATTTTAAATATTTTCATAAAGGTTAGGTAGGCATGTTTGATTTCTTTATTGCTTCACTGAATGTCAGAGGCTAGAGTGTTCACAGAGGACTGACAGTGAAGAATGATGGTATTTATGAAACAAATGTCATTAAGTTTACCTTTGAAAAAGATGTCTTCTAGACTCCATCTAGAAAATTATGCACAAATTACATCCTATGATAAACATGGTTTTTTCCACACAAATATTGTTGTACTGTACTTTAAAAACCATGACAACAAAATATGTCTAATACAATGAACGAGTCCTATTATGGGATTTCTTCTAAGCTGGGCACATGTGCAAGCAGGCCCCGGAACCTCAGAAGGCTCCTGAACAGCTCTGGCTTGCTAACACACCTGAGAATAAGCAGTGAGACCCTCAGGAAGACTATGAAATAATGTTTCTTCAGGGCCCAAATCTTAGGTTTCTGTATTCCTTGCCCCTAGAGGGAAATGCAAAAGTCAGCCAGTACAGAACCTGGCCCAACGACAGAGTCAAAGTATTCAGTAAGGCTGGTCACATGAGGTAAGGATGAGAATCCCAGAGGGAGATAATTCAGTCGGAGAGCATGGAGCCTCAAAACAGAAGCAAATTTGGGGGAAGTATGTATATGCAGGCCTTTTCTGCAGGACTTTCAGCACCTTTAATATCCTAATGTGCACTGTGACTAACAGGGCAGTTTATTCTGTAAATAGATTTGACCATTTAAATACATTTAACCATTTATTGGACCCTATGGTTTTATGGAATATGGTTTGGGAAATGTTGCCAGACTCTGGCCTGCATCAAAGTATTCACAAGCTAAATGTCATATAAAACCATTCATTTAAGTAATGTATAGTATATATGAGATGTTATAAAACTAACAAATTTGTTTCCCATTAGGTTGGTACAACAGTAATTCCAGTTTTTTGCATTTTTAATGTCAAAACTGCAATTGCTTTTGCGCCAACCTAATTAGGAATATAAGTCTAGAAGTCAGCAAGGCATCTGGTAAAGTTCTTATAATATCCCTATGAATGATATAGAGTAATGAGAACTGGATGAAAATACTCTTACAGGGTTACCAGATAAAAGACAGGACACCAAATATTGTATGAGGCATATTATACTAAAAAAAAATTCATTGTTTGTCTGATACTCAAAATTCAAATTTAACTAAGCATCTGGTTTAGTTAAATCTAGAAATTTATACTTTTGATGAGGTTTGTGAATCTCCTAACAAATAGATTATTTTTGTCTTCACAAAGTATGTTTTTTTTGGTTTGTTTGTTTTGTTTTTGAGATGGAGTCTTGCTCTGTTGCCCAGGCTGGAGTGTGGTGGTGCAACCTCAACTCACTGCAACCTCAACTCACTGCAACCTCCGCCTCCCAGGTTCAAGTGATTCTCCTGCCTCAGCCTCCCTAGTAGCTGGGATTACAGGCACCTATCACCACACCTGGCTAATTTTTGTAGTTTTAGTAGAGATAGGGTTCCACCATGTTGGCCAGGCTGCTCTCAAACTCCTGGCCTCAAGTGATCTGCTCACCCCGACCTCCCAAAGTGCTGGGATTACAGGCATGAGCCACCACGCCCAGCCCTATATTTCATTCTTTACCAGCAACCCACTGTTGCACAGTTGAGAAAACTAGATCCTGCTCAACATTATGAATGTAGTCTACTGTTAACTTCCTGTGTTTTTTTTTTTTCTTTTTTTGAGACAGAGTCTCACTCTGTCACCCAGGCTAAAGGGCAGTGGTGCGATCTCAGGTCACTGCAACCTCCGCCTCCTGGATTCAAGAGATCCCCCCACCTCACCCTCCTGGGTAACTGGAATTATAGGCGTGCACCACCACACCTGGCTTTTTTTTTTTTTTTTTTTTTTAGTAGAGATGGGGTTTCACTATGTTGGCCAGACTGGTCTGAAACTCCTGGCCTCAAGTGGTCAGGCCACTGTGGCCTCCCAGAGGGCCTGCAAGCATGAGTCACCTTGCCCAGCCAAGTTCCTGTATCATTCATTATCTGCCTATGTCATTCTTTTACCCTATGAAAGAAATGAAAACGCTACCTGTACTCCCAAGCCCTTCAAATTTCACATCTAACTTTAAAATCACTAAAGAGACAATTCTGCCTCTTTCACTTATATCATTTGTTCTTGTGTGAATCAGCAGGTTTGTGGAGAGGTTAGTGAGCATGACAAATCTTGGCAGACTCTCTTCTGTGGCTATACCCACCATGAAAAAGAAAAATTATGACAGTCTTGAATTGCACTCTGTTCTTCTCGCTCATTCATTTATTGAACAAATAGCTCCTGATCACTTAGAATACACCAGACACCGTGCTAAGCATTGGGTATATACAACAGCTGAATGAGACAGACATAATCCCTACATCAAGGTTATATTCTACTAGGGAGGGAAGAGAGGAAAAATAAGTAAATAAACTAGATCATTTCAGATAGTTAAGTTAGATAAGTTACTGTGAAAGAAATCAGAGGAATCCAATATGGACAGTGACTGAGCTTGGGGAGGGGGTGGATACATTAGATAGGACAGTCAAGGTAGACCTCTTTGAAGAAGTGACATATAAGCTGAGGCATGAAGAATGAGGAGTTAAACACAACAAGAGCCAAGCGAAGAGCAACTCAGACAGAACCCAGACTACAGTGCTTGTTCCTAGAGCCAGCAACAGGACCAATGTTGATATGGCTGAGTGAAAGCATCCAGTAACACACAAGATGTCAGTCTCTATCCTATGCTTCCACACTCTTTCCACTGAGGAATAGCAACCTAAAGGCTGAAATGAAGGAAATAGTTCTGAAAATAGGTCATGAACAAACAGAGAAGCAAATGGCATTTGACCTCTACTGCCATTTAATGTAAGAGAGAAAACAGATGAGGCAGTGGCTGGAAAGCAGTACTTTCATCACATGTAACCTTTATTTTCAAGGAGGTTCTTTCCTGTAAGTTCTTTTCACCTAAAAACCTGCTGTGAGCCAGATGTGGTGGCCTCATGCCTGTAATCCCAGCACTTTGGGAGGTTGAGGAGGGTAGATCACTTCAGGTCAGGAGTTCAAGACCAACCTGACCAACATGGTGAAACCCCATCTCTACTAAAAATACAAAAATTAGCTGGGTGTGGTGGCACTTACCTATAGTCCCAGCTACTTGGGCAGCTGAGGCAGGAGAATCATTTGAACCTGGGAGGTGGAGGTTGCAGTGAGCCAAGATCGTGCCACTGCACTCCAGCCTGGGCAACAAAGTGAGACTCTGTTTCAAAAAAAAACAAGAAACAAAAAACAACTTATTGTGATTTTTCAGATTCCCTTTCCCTGGTTTGTTCCTTGAGGAAAATATGCAGCAGCGTGTTTTGGACTCAGCACACAGACCAGATGATTTGGCTCTGCAGAGTGGAATGAAAATGATTCTCAACATTTAAGGACCTTTCCCTCTCTATAGCAGGTAGCAATAACAGCAACAGCAATTGGTTGGAGTTTTTTTACACTTATTTTTAAATGACTCCCATATTACCTTTCCGAGGTGATGGAATAACTGTTTTCTCATATTTGGTGTGGTTTACTATGAGGTTGCTAAAAGTGAAGAAGGTGTCCAACTGAAAACTTGAGTGTCAAATACCACAAGTAAGAGATGCAGACTAACTAATGTAGGTTGTCTCAGAGTGATATTTACAAAATGTAACACAGTGAATGTAGGCAAGATATGGAAAAGAAGACAAACTAAGATTTACTGTTTTCATTATTTATGAAAATTGTATAAAGTTAACTTTAGCTTTCAGATAAGAGGAAAAGGTGTTATCACTGCCAAAAAGTGTTTTTAAAGAAGTTTCTAATAGAAAGGGACAGATTGAGGTCTCTTTGGGAGCCTGGCTAGGCGTTTTCCAAGAATCTTTCAGAGTAGCAACAACTTAGCGAACTTTACATTGTGTGACCTTCAGCCTTGTGGTCCCAGGAGCCTTTCTTTGACAGCACACCCAGAGTAAATTCAATTCTCCAGAAGTCTCACTGTCCATTCAACAGAGTCCTTTAAAATACTGCTATATGCCAAATTCTGTGTTCTGTACACTAAGATATAATGGTGAGCAATAAAGATATTAACAAGTCCCTTCTGATGGGCACATTCTTCCTTCAATTAGTCTAATAAATCAACAACCTAAATATCTCTAATTACATAGGTGTGTGAGGTCACACAAAATTTTAATGACCAAATCTGAGCATTCATCCCACTTAAGTGCAGAAAATCTAGTCTTTTATCAAGTTATCCTCCCTGTGAATTTTTGGGAGTCCCTAAAGGATACTTAAAAAGTCCTTACATCCACCCCAGTTATCCAGCACAGTAGGTACTCAGTAAGTGATTATTATATGCACAGATTAATTTTGATAATCCATGGCTATTTTGGTTTACAAAGCACCTTCACGGTTCTTTCATCTTAATCATTTATTATGTGCTCTGCAAAACACATGGCACAATGGGAAATAACTAAGAAATAAGACCCTCTCCCTGCCCTCGGGTGGGTCAAATCTTTTTTGTGGAAAACAGATACACACATGAAACAGAAAGCCAAGAATCCAAATGAGGGATATAGCTAGTGAGCAATCTTGAAGAACTCAGTGGGGCGTTAGTAGCTAGGTAAAGCCTCACATTTAGAAATGGGAGATCCTAACCTAGCAAAAGAATACAGTTTGAGTTGTGCATAGTGCTTAGACCCCGGTGGTAAGACTCACCTGGCTGCAGCAGGCAGCTTTGTAGGAAACAGATTTGGATAGGTCAGATGGGGCCTGGTTAAACGCCAGGCCTTCAGTGCCAGGTTCAGAGTTTGGGCTTCACTAGTAGACAGAAAGGAGCTAATTATGAATAGTTTTATGCAGAGAGAAGCAAAATGATATTGCTAGCATTCTTCTACTAGAATTGAAGATGATAAAGTCAAATATTTCAAACTTCACTGATGAAGAGAAAACTGATATCACTGATGAAAATGAGATTTTTATTTTCCCCCAAAAGGAAGAAATATGTGTAAGTACATGAGAAGAGTTATTGCAATAAGATTTGGGGTTAGAAAAAATTCAGAATGCCTTTCAAAAATAAGTTATTTCCCAAACTATGCATCTGACAAAGGTCTAATATCTAGAGTCTATAAGAACCTTAAACAATTCAACA
The DNA here is from genome assembly GCF_000951035.1 of Colobus angolensis palliatus. Taxonomy (NCBI): domain Eukaryota; kingdom Metazoa; phylum Chordata; class Mammalia; order Primates; family Cercopithecidae; genus Colobus; species Colobus angolensis. The sequence continues at coordinate 524,659 of NW_012114699.1, read as the reverse complement.
GGCAAAAAACAACCCCATTAAAAAGTGGCCAAAGGACACGGACAGACACTACTCAAAAGAAAACATATGCCAGGCATGGTGGCTCACGCCTGTAATCCCAGCACTTTGGGAGGCCGAAGCAGGCGGATCATGAGGTCGAGAGATTGAGACTATCCTGGCCAACATGGTGAAAGCCTGTCTCTACTAAAAATACAACCTGGTGTGGTGGTGCACGCCTGTAATCCCAGCTACTCAGGAGGCTGAAGCAGGAGAATCGCTTGAATCCGGGAGGTGGGGGTTGTAGTGAGCCAAGATTGTGCCACTGCACTCCAACCTGGTGACAGAGCAAGACTCTGTCTCAAAAAAAAAAAAAAAAAAGACATACAAGCAGCCAACGAACATATGAAAAAATGTTCAACATCACTACTTATCAGAGAAATGCAAATCAAAACCACAATGAGATATCATCTCACACCAGTCAGAATCGCTATTACTAAAAAGTTAAAAAGGCTGGGCATGGTGGCTCATGCCTATAATCTGAGCACTTTGGGAGGCCAAGACAGGAGGACCACTTGAGCCAGGAGTTCAAGACCAGCCTGTGCAACATAGCAAAACCCAGTCTCTACAGAAAAATCAAATATTTAGCTGGACATAGTGGGTGCATAACTAATCCCAGCTACTCGGAAGGCTGAGGTAGGAAGATCACTTGAGCCCTGAAGGTCGAGACTGCAGTGAGTTGTGATTGTGCCACTGCACTCCAGCCTGAATGACAGATTGAGATCTTGTATCACAAAAAAAAAAAAAAAAAAAAAGTCAACCAGGCACAGCTCACACCTGTAATCCCAGCACTTTGGGAGGCCAAGGTGAGAGGATCATTTGAGCCCACAAGTTCAAGACAACCTGGGCAACATGGCCAACCCCATCTCTACAA
>NW_012114699.1:494687-523219 GCF_000951035.1 Colobus angolensis palliatus | reverse complement strand
AAAAAAAAAAAAAAAAATAGAAAAAGTAAATAGAAATTTTAATGTTTTCTCCACACCCAAATAGATCATCTTGCACAACCCCCATGGATTCATACATCCCCACTCTGGAGACCACTCTCCTAAGCTATCAATTAAGGGCAAGCCATGAGCTTTAAAGCCAAATAAGTAGGTGAGTGGCAGGCAGTGCATTAATTTAATAGTTGAAAAACTAATAGCCAGGCACGGTGGCTCATGCCTGTAATCCCAGCACTTTGGGAGGCCAAGGTGAGAGGATCATTTGAGCCCACAAGTTCAAGACAACCTGGGCAACATGGCCAACCCCATCTCTACAAAAAATTTTAAAAATTAGCCAGGTGTGGTGGCATGCACCCATAATCTCAGCAACTTGAGAGGTTGAGGTGGAAAGATCACTTGAGCCTGGGAGGTCAAGGCTGCAGTGAGCCATGATGGCACCACTGCGCTCCATCCTGGGTGACAGAGCAAGTCCCTGTCTCAAAAGAAAAAGTCAAAAATTAACAGACGCTGGCAAGGCTGTGGAGAAAAGGGAATGCTTATATACTGTTGGTGGGAATGTAAATTAGTTCAGCCACTGTGGAAAGCAGCTTGGAGATATCTCAAAGAACATAAAATAGAACTACCATTCAACCCAGCAATCTCATTACTGGGTATATACCCAGAGGAAAATAAATCATTCTACCGAAAAAACACATGCACTCATATGTTCATCGGAGGACTATTCACAACAGCAAAGAATGGAATCAACCTAGGTGCCCATCAATGGCGGATTGGATAAAGAAAATGTAGTATATATATATACCACAAAATACTACATAGCCATAAACAAGAATGAATTCATATCCTTTGCAGCAACATGGATGCAGCTGGAGGCCATTATCCTAAGTGAATTAACACAGAAACAGAAAATCAAATGCTGCATGCTCTGACTTATAAGTTGAAGCTAAACATTGGGTATACATGGCATAAAGATGGGAACAATAGACACTGGGGACTACTGGAGGGGAGAGAGAGGGAAGGGACAGAGGCTGAAAAACTACCTATTGAGTACCATGCTCACTTCCTGGGTAATGCAATCATTCATACCCCAAACCTCAGCATTATGCAATATACTCAAGTAACAAACCTGCACATGTATTGCTGAATCTAAAATAAAAGTTGACATAAAATGAGTTCGTATAGCAGAGATAAGGAAAGTAAATTAGTTGAAAGTCTCTAATGTCAGATTGCACTAGATTCCTAAATCAACTTTGTCCTGACATATCTTTCCCACTAATTCTATTCAGTTCAACAAGTAGTAAATGAGCACGCCTAGTGTATACTTAGATCTCTGTTAGGCATTGTGAGTATAGAAAAATAAAAAGAGCACATAGCATGGTTCCAACCATCAGGAGGTAACAATGTGGTGAATAATGTCATCATTATTAGTACCTGATATATGCCAGATTACTTACTAAATGCTTCCTATGAATTTAATTCTCTCAACTACCCTGAGAGGTAGGTATTAGTATCTTCATTTTGCGGATGAAGAAACTAGAATTCAAAAGAGGTCAGAGCCAGCAAGCAACCAGTGGGACTAGGATTCAAATTAAGGTCTGATTTCTTGCTTTTAACTACTACCACATTATCCAGAGTTTACATGTGTAAAATGATTAAGGAACAAGAGAAGATAATACCATTCAGTGCTTTGTCTTCTTTATGGTCTTGTGTGCTTTGTGTGACTGACTAGAAGCAGATTCATAAAGGCAATGAGATGTGCTGTAGAGTATTACCTCGGGATGACCTTTCTAAGACCTGAGGTGGGTCAATCTGGAGATGGAGAGTGTCACAAAATTTCAATCCTTCCATACCTTGATTCATTTCTCGTTCTCCAGTTAGTTTATTTTTGTTTGTTTGATTTGTTTTTGAGACAGAGTCTCGCTCTATCGCCCAGGCTGGAGTGCCCTGGCGTGATCTCAGCTCACTGCAACCTCCACCTCCTGGGTTCAAGCAATTCTCCTCCCTCAGCGTCCCAAGTAGCTGGGACTACAGGCGCACACTGCCACGCCCAGCTAACTTTTTGTATTTTAGTAGAGACGGGGTTTCACTGTGTTGCCCAGGCTGGTCACCAACTCCTGAACTCAGGCAATCCACCCACCTTGACCTCCCACAGTGCTGGAATTACAGGCTTGAGCCACCACACCTGGCCTCTCCTTCTCCAGTTATTGACCCATACTCTCCTTCTAGCACCTTGCCTGCTCTACTATTTCACCTTAACCCATCCTTAAACAAGCTAGATATGTAGCCTATCAATGGTCTAGCTTGAGCCGAGGATAGAATGCATAATACCTATTTGAGTCAGTGGGAGGGATAGTTAGCCTGTCCCTTACCTAAATTTCAGCTCTCTCAGCCAGGCTCTTGATAGGAACTGTAGCAGATAACTCAAGGCTATGTTCACTATCAAGTGTCTAAAGCAACTAGTAGTATAGTTTAGTGGCCTCCAAATTTTAACACAATCAGAGTTTTAAAGCCCATGCCACCCCAAAATTAAATATGTTTATTTATTTACAAATTATTTATATAGTACAACTATATTATTGCATACATTATGATATAAACATATACAGAAATAAGAACTTTAAAAGAATGATTAAAAATTAGCAATACTTCAGACTTTCTAAATGGTACAAAAATGGTTTTGTTCACACTTAAAATTAATATTTGACATAATTTATCAAATGAAAGTAATATGACTCAACATTGTTTAAGTTTTTAAGTCTTATGTTACAGCAATTTGAAGGACTTGTTCTAAATCAGATTATTTACTAGGTTTTAATAAATATCTTGGTTGAAAAAGAGAGCTCATAAAGATACACAGATTCAAACAGAAGTACATCATTGTCTATGCTTAATATTAATCCTGAATGTGTTTTTTATTTCACCCTTCAATTATTCAAACGTGTTTGCTGTAATTTGTCTAATAAATTTTCTTATTTCCTTGATGTCAATCACTTGTGCCTGCAAACTAATCACAAGTGTGATACATTGCCATTTTTAACAAATGGGATCAAAATTTGCCAAAATCCTTCCTTTGAAAAAACTTTAAAGAGGTTAGAAATGTTTATTTCCAACTTTTAAAATTATGCAAGTACTAGGGGTTTTTATGGTAGGTGGCAAAGCAACAAAACCACAGAGAAGATAGAAACATTTTTCAGCATCCATTTTTAAGTTATGCTTTTTTAAAGCATTTACTTTTCATTCATTATTAAAATTCACTTTTTAAAAAATAATATCTTCTGGGTATTGCCAATTACTTAGCAAGAAAAGATAGGCCGGGCGCGGTGGCTCAAGCCTGTAATCCCAGCACTTTGGGAGGCCGAGATCACGAGGTCAGGAGATCGAGACCATCCTGGCTAACACGGTGAAACCCCGCCTCTACTAAAAAGATACAAAAAACTAGCCGGGCGCGGTGGCGGGCGCCTGTAGTCCCAGCTACTCAGGAGGCTGAGGCAGGAGAATGGCGTGAACCCGGGAGGCGGAGCTTGCAGTGAGTGGATATCACGCCACTGCACTCCAGCACTCCAGCCTGGGTGACAGCGTGAGACTCCGTCTCAAAAAAAAAAAAAAAAAAAAAGAAAAGAAAAGAAAAGATAAGAAAATTTGGAACACTTGTCTTTGTTTAGAAGAAAAAGATTGTAACTTATCCCTAAGTTGAGCAATTTTTAAAATATTTTCCTCAAGATAACTAGTGGGATCTCAGAGTGGCGCTAAGAATTTTCACGGTCATTCTCCATCTCCTTACAAACCATATAAAAGAGTCTATCAGTTAAGATTATATAAACTATAGCCTTCTCCCTGCAGAGGTAAACCACAGTACTTTACAATATACTGAAAGCAAAAAACAAGTGAGGCCATTGCTGAAAATCACTTTGAATTATGAAACACCTACTCTTTCTGCAGGGTGCTGGCAAACATACATGACACATCTAACACAGGTCCAAATGAGTAGCAGTGTCGATTCAAAGATTTAACACTAGGAAGTAAGCCAAGCATGGTGGAATCTACCTATAATCCCAACTATTCAGGAGGCTGAGGTAGGAGGATCACTTGAGCCCAGGAGTTGCTTTGTTTTGTTCTTCTTAGACCCTGGGCTCTAAAAAAAAAAAAAAAAATAGAAAAAGTAAATAGAAATTTTAATGTTTTCTCCACACCCAAATAGATCATCTTGCACAACCCCCATGGATTCATACATCCCCACTCTGGAGACCACTCTCCTAAGCTATCAATTAAGGGCAAGCCATGAGCTTTAAAGCCAAATAAGTAGGTGAGTGGCAGGCAGTGCATTAATTTAATAGTTGAAAAACTAATAGCCAGGCACGGTGGCTCATGCCTGTAATCCCAGCACTTTGGGAGGCTGAGGTACGCAGATCACCTGAGGTCAGGGGTTTGAGACCAGCCTGGCCAACATGGTGAAACTCTGTCTCTACTAAAAATACAAAAATTTGCTGGGCGTGGTGATGCATGGCTGTAATCCCAGCTACTCGGGAGCCTGAGGCAGGAGAATCACTTGAACCCGGGAGGCTGAGGTTGCAGTGAGCTGAGATTGCACCATTGCACTCCAGCCTGGACGACAGAGCAAGACTCCATCTCCGGAAAAAAAAAAAAAAAAAGAGTTGAGAAACTCATTCTTTGTCCCCAACCAGGGGAAGACCATCCCAAGTCTGCTCAGAGCTTGGGCTGAAGGAGGCAAAATAGGATCAGTGGCTAAACTTTATTCTATCATGTGCTAAAAACAATATTTTTCAATTCCATACTGTGAGACATACTTGGGAAAATAATAGACCTCGTTTTGAAAGAAAAAAACTAATAAAAAAATCATCTAGAGTACATCTAAAATATAATTATTAGTGATTGCTAACTTTTCTAATTTTCTTTCTAGGCTCAAAGCCGTCTCCCATTTAATAACCTGTTTAACCATTACAAGCCTATGAGGTACATATGGTCTTGTTCTCACTTTACAAGTGAGGAAACTGAGGCCCAGAGGTAAGATTTAACTTGCCCAAGGTTACACCCCTCCAAAGTGGCAAAGACAGGTTTAGGATCCAAGTCTTGCTGCTCTTCCTTCTGCCTCCAGCCCATCATGGCACACAGCAGTGCCAATCTGAGACTGGCAGCTCAATTCCGATACAAAACTAATGAATTCCACTTCAGGAATTCCTCTTCTCTTCCTTGGTTCCTTGTCTTCAAATCTGAAACCAAATGCCACATCCTGGATTTCTGAACTTTCAGGCACTATTAAATCCCCTGAAAATGTACACTTCATTCTCTCCTCCAATGCCCAGGAGCAACTCTGAAAATGTACTTAGTACACAGGTACCACATGCAGCATGGTTTGTTCTCATCTACAACATATGCTTATGCCCATTTCTCCTGCTAAACTGTAAAGGGCTACAAAGTGGCCTATACAGTAATCCATTCACTTGGGGATATGCAGCGGTTCCTCTTAGCCATCACCTGACAGCCTCTAGGGCTGAGAGGCAATGCACAGAGTAGGAACTGCTGTAAAATTTTATCATCTACAACATATGTGGACCGAATAAAGGTGAAAATATTAAAATTCCTTTGGCTCTAGCACTTTGAAACTTAATGTAGCATCTTTCATAGAACTAATTTGCTCTTCAAGGCAGCTTATTAATGGAAAAGAGAAATGAAATATTCCTAAGGGAATAATTTCAGTAGAGATGAAGGTCAGCTACTCTTTCCTTTAAAGATGTTAGTACCCCAGCATGGCACAAAGCAGCATGACATGTATCTAGCAAAATTTACCCACACTTATTTTCCCATATGTTTGTGTATATTTGTGTGAGAGTGTGTGTGTGTGTACACAGACATACATGAAAAATAAATACAAAAAAGCCAGAATAATCTCAGTGATCAGGGAAGCTATAGAGCATCACAGAAAGATACTGGTTAAACTTACAGTATGAACCTGGACAAATTAACTCTCACTTTCAAGTTTCTAATCTTTAAAACAGCAAAATAATAACTCATGCCCCCACTGGGTTGTCAGGAAGATAAAATGAACCAACACATGTAAAATCCTTAGTACACTGCCTGGCAATTAGTAAGCACTCCATAAATGGACAATTATTAGCTATTGTTATTGCTATCATTATTATTGTAAAAGAAAGAAGCCTAAAGACTCATTTCTTCATGAGTGAATTGAGAAAGGCCTACATTATCACTACAGAAAGTTATTTAGCCTAGAGAAGACTTGAGGAGTGTGGTCCAATAGTCCATGAAGGCATTTGAAGAGAACAATGCTGAGAAGTTATTCTCATGTAAATGAAACACTGACCGAGAAGAAATGGGTAGATTTAAGTAGGAGCAGCATTGCTAGAAATAAGAGTTTTTTGACCTCTCTAAAAATGGAGCAGGCTATTGAGAAAGTTGGTAGAGTCCCCATTCCTGGATATCATCCAAAATTTACAAACACAAATTTGACCAGCAGAAAGTAAGTCTCAGGGCCCAAGAAATCTATTTATGAATCTCCAATACATCAAATGCCCACAAGTTGTAATGGGAAATTTCCATTATCAATCTACAGGGAAATTATACTAGAGCCCTGGCTTCCGCCCTTTGACCAAAGCCAATTCACCTGACCTCAATGGCAGCTCTGACCCAGCACCATAAAGCCCATGACCCTCAGGTACACCTCCCCAGCACCATTATCACTTCCACCTTTAAATGTCATCATCTGAAGAAATTAACAGGCACATTAAATTTTCCACCTGCAAATTAGCAAATCCAATTTTTTCAGATGACTCAGGCTGAGTAGTCTGAATTTTTCATCCAACAATGAACTCAGAAAAGCCAACATCATACCCACATGGGGTTTCGTTGATTTTCTCCACCCCAAACCAATCTGCAAAGTACTTGCCTTTTTAATACAAAAGGCTCAGTTATATAATTACCAAAATCACACCGAATTGTGAGATAAATTAACACTTTTTTTTTGTTTTTCTTCTGAGATGGAGTCTTGCTCTGTCACCTAGGCTGGAGTGCAGAGGCGCGATCTTGACTCACTGCAACCTCCACCTCCTGGGTTCAAGCAATTCTCCTGCCTCAGCTTCCTGAGTAGCTGGGATTACAAGCACGCACCACCACGTCCAGCTAAGTTTTTTGTATTTTTAGTAGACACAGGGTTAGTTTCACCATGTTGGTCAGACTGGTCTCGAACTCCTGACCTCGTGATCTACTTGCCTTGGCCTCCCAAAGTGCTGGGGTAACGGGCGTGAGCCACCGCACTCGGCCAGATTAGCACTTTTATGTCAAAGAAGATCAATGAACACAGCAGACATTTTGGCACTAGATTTTAAGTTTTGTGAAGCTCCTTCTCTTGTAGGTCCAATGCTTTTGCATATTCTAAGGCTTGGACAATCCTCTGAACTGATTAGTCTTGCACATTTCAAATAGTCAAATTCAACATTTAGTGAGATCCTGCACATCTTCATAGCTTCTTAGAATACATTTTCCTTCATTTTCAAAAGAAAAACAAGTTTTACATGCTTTCCCAGATTAGCAAGGTTGGACTGATTGCTAAAAATAGCTTGGAAAGAGGACTCCAGAGGCAATTTTGTTGAGAAGTAAGGACAGTTTTCAGGATGCAAAGCAGGGCCATACCTAGGGTGTCAGGTATAAAGGATATGGTCAGAAAGTTCTGCTCTTCGTATCACCTCATTTGCTCAGAAAGCGTGGGGCTTCTGGCTCTCATCACATACACACCAGACAGTCCTGCTTGTACCCTAAATATCTAGGTTATTTTTAGAGAAGTGACAACTTCTTTAATAGCTAATCTCTCCATTCATGTCATGGGCTTCACACTCCTGACTTTACCCCCACTTTCTGTGAGGGCTGGCTGGAAGGTGTCTTAAGAGGCCCTTCAAGATATTCAGGCCAAGGGTACCTCAGAAGGTTGTCTTCTTAATCAATTCTTAACAAATTTCTGCAGTAACCTGTATCCTGGTTGATATCAGGGACGCCTGCCAGCTTGGAAAGTAAACCATTGCAGGCATCCAACATGTAGCAAATGAGCTGGAATATGTAAATGTGCACTAAATATTACCATTCTAATCTGTATGGGGGCCAGGTTTTCTGCAAACACACTGACTCCCAGCATGTGTGTACATGAACACCCATGGGTCCTACTCTTCCCTCCAGTTTCACTAGGCTTATTAGATAAACTGCTCCACATCAAGACTCTAATAGCTGTTTCCAGCTTAATGGGTTGGTGTCCCACCCCCTACCCAGCTCCTTATATTTTAAAGAGGGGCTTTGGAAGACACAATATTTTGTTTCTTTCTCTAATGGAAAGTTCAGGCTTTGAGGCTTGCCTGTAGGGAAAGAATTTGGCAAAAGAAGATCCTTTCTCTGCACCCTACAAATCATGAGGCTTGGGTGACTGCCTACTCCCTTGACATAAAGCTGGCTCCAAGTCTAAACATACACACATATGGAGTCCAGCTGCCTCTCACTTTAGAGTCAGAGACTTGGCCTTCCTCTTGTCTTCGCCAACCTACATTCCATCACCTCCTCATAGATCACTGATGGGAGCCATATGTTCAGAATTCACATGCACTGTATTCATAATGGAAAATTCTAGTCAGACTTCTGCAATAGATATCTGGCTGTCAGCTTCATTAAATTTCTCTGGACACAGAGTAAAGCCATTTGGCAATCATCTGTCTCTCCACATCTTATAAAAATAAAATCGTTTTTTGCACTTAGGTAGACTTCCTTGACTATAGATTCGGAAGACTTTTGTAAATACTCTCACAATCCTGTGATTCTCTTTCATCTGTTTAGGCTAATATATCCCTTTTAGAGGTAAAACTTAACTCTACATTTCTAAATACATTTCAGTCTGTCCTCACACAGAAAGATACATACAAATACGAGTAGTGTGTCATTCGCTTGCAGAAGCCTATATTCCAAACACAGACAGATGTTTCCCCATCTTCCGATCTGTACCAATTTAGCACTTGCTTATACAGTGTCTTATAGGCTCCTCTAATTGTTTCCAGTGTATTAAGTTGATCTTGCCAACCACATCGTAACATACTTGAAGCCCTGGTCCACATATGATACTCCTTACACAGCTTGCAGAACCTACCACAGTGGTGAGCATACAGTAGGAACTCTATAAAGTGAATGGTTGGATCAAATTTATCTTAATCTATTCTCATAAAATGTTGGGGAGGACATTTTAAAATAAATAAAATCAAGGTATATGTGTGGGAGGAGAGTTTGACTACAAAAGGAGAGCCAGAGAGACTTTTCTGAGGAGATGAAACTGTTCTGTATCCTGCTTGTGGTGGTTATGTGAATCTATACATATGTTAAAACTCATAGAATGCGTACTCACCAAAAAGTCAATTTTACCGTATAATTTTTTAAATTAAAAAAATTAAAAATCAAAGCAAACAAATGAACACATTCTACTTTATGTACTGTTCTCTCACCAATCTAGAAACTTAAGCTAGCTCTGGTTTCTTATCCAGAATTGAGTAAAATTCTCATTTCAAATCACCCTGAATCTCTTAACTGAGAGTCAAGTTCCCCAAAACACTTTTTATATAAGGGGCAGACACAAGGTTTTAGACACTTCTATACTCTTTTAAAAAGGCTGCCTTCTGAATCATACCAGAAGTTACAATATCCAAGCCGCTCAAAGAAACTGAAGTTCAAAGAAGTCTATTAAAATGGCAGAGCCTAGACTAGAATTTATTCCATGCCCAGTGCTTTTTCACTGTACCACAGAGGTCAAATAATATAGGATTTTTATATTTGTGTGCTTATATCCTTCCTCATACCAAAAAGAATTTGAGGCCACCTATAATATATATATATATAATATATAATATATAGTGATATATATGATATATAATGTGATATATATCACATTAAATATAAAAATCATATTAACTAAACATATAAAAATTATATTAACTAAAAATCAAGACAAGAAGAAAAAAAGCAACAAAGCCAGTGGCAAAGGTAAGACATCTATATTGAGGCTCATAGAGACCTACATGGTTAGTAAAGTTAGGGCTGCAAATTTGGCTCTGAACATCCTGGCAGCCAAAGCAAAATGATCATGTTTCCTCATGATCATTTACCAGATTTATATTGTCCATAAGGAATAAAAGCATACCGGTTCCTCGGGTTAGACAAAATTTTTCCTGGCACTTAGTTCTAAAATTTCTCATGTGGGGATGCCATATAGAAGACACTGAATAATAAAGTATATGAAGTCTTCGACAATATCCTTACAATATATTTAATTAATTCTATAGAATTCTAAAAAACATCTTATAAACAATGTTTCTGAACCAAACAAGTAGTGAATGTACCCAATTTACTTCTTCTCTCTGAGCCTCAGTTTATCATCTGTGAAAATTAAGTATCGAAATATTTGACCTCCTCCTAAGCTCCTACCAGGTCTGACATTCTTTGACTCTGTGACTTCATAAATTAAATTTGTTTTTCCACCAATTTATATAATTTCTTTCAATCTGTTTTTATTGTTTGTATATGTATGTATGCTAAATGTATCTTCAATGGCCTGGGGTATTCAGTGTATCGTCCACATCCTCAAACAGAGTCAACCACAAATATAGCTATAACAAGTAATTTGCAATCTGATATAATCATTTAATAATTTAAAAAGGTATCCTCACAGTCCCCACAGCACACTCCCCCAATAAATAAATACATAAAATCTTCTCTACAGGCCCTAAGGCCTGAAATTGTGCTATTCCTTGGCCAAAGGGTAGGAGAAAGGAAGAAAAAAGTTATTGATTATCTACTACGTGCTAGATACTTTTACATGGATTATCTCATTTATTCCTCCCAAAAATCCTGTGAATTAGGTATTATTATTCCCATTAAGATATGGATTTGTATACTGTCAACCTAGCTAAGCTAGAACTAGAATCTCTACAATTCCTTTCTCTATTCTAAATAGGCTGGGTTAGCATGGACCAGATATATGTTGCATGAAACTTGGGAGGCAGAAGTGAAGCAGCTGCCCTCATCTTCTTAGGCCCAGAAGATCAGAGGAGGGTACTTGGTGTGGTTGCAGCTTAAGTATCTTGTCTCTTCTCTCCTGGCTCTTAACTTTGGCTTGGGGTGTGTCTGAGCCCACAGCAACTGCTAAAGCTCCTCTTTCATCTTCTCTGATTTCTTTTTTGGGGCAGAGTCTTGCTCTGTTGCCCAGGCTGAAGTGCAGTGGCACAATCTTGGCTTACCACAACCTCTGCCTCCTGGGTTCAGCAATTCTCCTGCCTTAGCCTCCCCAGTAGCTGGGACTATAGGCACGTGCCACCAAGCCTGGCTAATTTTTGTATTTTTAGTAGAGACAGGGTTTCACCATGTTGACCAGGCTGGTCTCGAACTCTTGTCCTCAAGCAATCCACCCACCTTAGCCTCCCAAAGTGGTGGGATTACCCACACGAGCCACTGCATCTGGCCAGGTTCTCTAATTTCTGAGAGAACACACATAGGCCACAACTTCTCTCGTTCCCCTGGGATTTCCTCCTTCAGCTTCTCTGACTCAGGGGCCATGTGTGTATTTAGCTCTGTGATGAAGCATGCCAGATTCTCCTGTACAATACCTCCAAGTTTGAAGTTGGAGGCTTATAGGCTGTGAGAGGTATATTTGGGTTCCAGCTAATCCTCACAAGTTCTAGTGTGACGTTGTTCTCCTCCCACTTCACATCCATGTTTCTTGATTATCTGCCCTGTTGACTTCAGGCCCAGCATTAGATCCGGAACACAGTTTTTTTTTTTTTTTTTTTTTTTTTTGAGATAGAGTCTCACTCTGTTGCCCAGGCTGGAGTGCAATGGCACGATCTTGGCTCACTGCAACTTCTGCCTCCTAGGTTCAAGCAATTCTCCTGCCTCTGTCTCCCAAAGTAGCTGGGACTACAAGTGTGAGCCACCATGCCCAGCTAATTTTTGTATTTTTAGTAGAGACAGGGTTTTGCCATGTTGGCCAGGCTGGTCTCAAACTCCTGATCTCAGGTAATCTGCCCGCCTCGGCCACCCAAAGTGCTGGGATTACAGGCATGAGCCACCGCACCCAGCCCCAGAACAACAGTCTTACAGGAACTGTTTAATCAGCTCCCACAATTGCATAAGATCTGATCTCCATAATAAACCCTTTGCTTTGTGTCACTCCTAACGGTTCTGCTTCTCTAATAGAACACTGGCTGATACAAGGCTCAATGAAAATTAGTTGCCCAAGGTCGCAAAGCTGGGATACAGTTGCCCAAAGTCACAAATCAAAATAGGTCTATCTAACTCCAAAGTCCATGCTTATTTGCCTAGGTAAGAAATGTCCTGTTATCCATGCCCTGATTTAAAAAAAAAAAAAAAAAAAAAAAAAAAAAAAAAACTAGCACTGATTTTCCCAAAGACATAGTAAGCAATGGTACCGAGCACTCCCAAGTCCCTCATTCTGCTCTATTTTCTACCATAGAATTTATCACCATTTAACATACTACTGTATACTGAATGACTATCTTTCATTCATTGCCTGTTCACCACACTAAAATATAAGCTCCATGAGGGCAGAAATATGTGCCTGTTTTATTCATCGATGTATCCTCAGTGCCTAGAAAAATATTTTGCACATAGCAGACACTAGATAAATATTTGTTATTGAATGAATGGAACTCACAGGGACAGCACTTTGGGGCAATAAGAAGCACTGAAAGAATCCAAATTTAGTCAGGGAAAAATGACAATAAATGGTCTGGGTTTCCATCTTTCTCAAGACAGAAGTTAATGATGAGAACGAAGTGCTTTAACAGCGTCCAGAACTCAGATCAAGGTAATGAAAAACCACCAACAACAACACAAAAACTCAAACAAATGTATTGTCCATGGTACCCTGCTGTCTGTGACTACATTGTGAAATATCCCTACTAGAAAGTCAGTCATTGTTGACTTCCGACCTTTATCTCCTTAGGAAACAACACCCAGAAAACATAGGAAGCAGCCGAGAAACGTAGAATCTTAGACTGTCAGAGCCAGAAGTACTCTAAAGACACCCTTTCATTTAACAGATGAGGAAACTGACGCCCAGAGAGAGATATAACTTGCCCAAGGTCACACGGCTAGATCTGGCTCTCCTGTTACCTAGAAACAAATTTCCATTCTACTGTGACCCTGAGCAAATTACTTAACCTCTCTAAGCAGTAAAAGGAGAATAATAGTATCTACCTCAAAGTCGACATGAGAGTCAAACAAAATGGTTCCTGAAAAACACTTAGTGTAGTTCCTGACAGGTAGTAAACATCAATAAATGTTGGTCATCTCTACCTGCCAGATACATACGCATGTGTACACACCATAGCCCATCAACACAAATCTTTCCCCTTCTCTCCTCCTTTGTCCATATATGCATATAACTCACCATCTAAATCAGCTTGTCTACTTAGGTTAAATATCTTTTGTGATAAAACTTTCTGAAACCACTTTAAGAATCTAAGAAACCTCAATAAAAATGCAAACTTCAAAAACAGGGAGACCTATCTGCTGAACAAACAGATTCATTCCTGGATTTCTTTAGCTGGCATATCCCACTGGCACATTTAAAATTGGAATTGTTTACCAGAAGTGCATTTACTGACTACCATTTCAAGATGAGGAGCAATGGCAGAGTTCCAGGCACACCTGCATTCATTTCAAGCCGTCTGGAAAGTTTCTGATATCCTCATTTTCCCTCAGTGTAACTTTGATGGTCCCCATGCTGTTGACTGCTCTCCAAAAGTTGATGAAAAGGAAAGAAAGTCACTTTTCAGGGGAATCTACTCTGAAAGGGCTTTAGTAGAACCCACACCAAACTTGGCATTTTGCTAGGAGTTTCTTGAAGGCACAAAAAATTGAGAAATTGTGGAATGACTGGCAGTGAACTTGGAGGGAGAAGTATACTGCCAGCTGCTTTCTCAAATCTCATTCTGTAGATGACCACATCTTCAGTTGGGGTTAACTTGAAAATGATACTAGAAATCTGAATATGCTTTCCAGAGCCTGTGAAAAGTTTGCCCATTAAGCCACAATATGAGCTGTACTACAAGAAAAGATATGAGATATACTACAAGGGAAAAACTGATTCATGTTTCCAACTACTTCCAGTCATCAATTGCTAATTGCTTTCCTAAATGGCTATCCTTCTCCACTTCTATTGAACACAAAAGTGCATCTTATCTTCTCTATATTCCTAGGGCCTTGTGATAGACAAGAGAAACTAAAATTCGGAGCATGCTGTGGTGTACTCCAGTGGCAGGGCCGGAGGGAAAAAAAATGAGGCTCAAGTTCAATTTATGGCCCAATCTCAGACCACACAAGCACCAAAGCCACATTGGTTGGAGGTGTGTAGATCTTCCTGGATACCTCCCACAAAGACCACTCTTGTGATTTCCCATAAATGCTCTTTGGACTTGAGATTTGCTATATAGCAGGCTTCTAAAAGGACCAAAGGCAGGTAGTGAAGCAATCTAACTACATTCTACTTATGGGCCAGCCTCCAACCATAAAGAACATTTGGCATTCAGAAATTTCTTTTAAAAGTATTCTTGGCTGGGCGCAGTGGCTCATGCCTGCAATCCCAGAACTTTGGGAGACTGAGGCGGGTAGATCACCTGAGGTTAGGAGTTTGAGACCAGCCTGGCCAACACGGCAAAACCACGTCTCTACTAAAACTACAAAATTAGCCAGGCATGGTGATGCATGCCTGTAATCCCAGCTACTCGGGAGGCTAAGGCAGGAGAATTGCTTGAAGCCAGGAGGTGGAGGTTTCAGTGAGCCAATATTGCACCACTGCACTCCAGAAGAAAAAAGTGATTGCCTTACGGTAAAAGAGCACAGTGCTATTTTAAATTGTCTGCCTACCATTCTTCACACACCAAATTGGCAGTGGCCATGTGAACTAAGGCCCATACCTCTGATGCCAATAGCCAGTACCAGTGCCAAAGGGAGCAATATGGACCTTATTCTCAAAGAATTGAGTCTTGATTTGTCTGGCATTTTTCTCATGGACCAGAACAAAGGCTACCTTTTATTTTGTCCAACTCAGACAGTTCCCAAAACTAGAGTAGTTTCCTAGACAAAAGCATATAAAGGCACCAACTACAACAGCCTGGGGCAAGGAAAAATATTTGGGACAAGCAACAGGCAGATTAATAATCCTGGAAAGAAAGAGGTTAGGAAAGGAGCCACATGTGGGAATAAGGGCCTTACAAAGCTCTCGTGTATACCAAGGAATCAAGAAATACATATACATGCCCTGTATGGGAAACATACTCAAAAAAGGTCCGAGGAGACTCTAAGCTTTAACCTCTGGCTAGCCCTAAGTTCTGTGAAAGTAGAAAGTGAAAACTAAGACAGAGATAAATGGCCTGGCTAAGTATTGAAGGAACAGCCCAACACAGAACAAATCTGCAATGACAGACTGGGAGAGTCATTCTTTTTCTTTTTTCTCTTCCTTTTATCTTTTATTTGCTCCAGACACTTAAGGTAACTCTATCAAAACACCAGCTGACCACTAGGGTACCAGAACAGAGACTTCAGGGACTACATAAGACAAAGAATATAGACTTTACAAAAACAGTACTGAAAAGTCACTAAAGAAATAAGAGCATCCCACAATCAGTAACAAGAACAAATTTTGGGTAGGGTGGAGAATCTGGTTTCCAGAATTGCTATGCTATAAAATTCAAAATATTCAGTTTTCAACAGAAAATCCAAGAACTGCAAAGATACAAGAAAAGTATGGCATATCTATGGAAAAGAAAAAAAAAAAGAAACTACTCCTTAGGAAGCCCTGGCATTGGGCTTACTAGACAAAGACTTTAAATGACTTCTCAACTATATGCAAAACTCTAGAGGAAACCAATAGAACAACATCTTGGCAAAGAGAAAATATTAATGAAGAGATAGAAATAATTTTTAAAAAGAAACAAATAGAAATGGAAATTAAAAATTCACTAGAGAGGTTTAATAGCTGACTAAACAGGTGAAGAAAAAATCAGGGAACTTAAAGATATGTCAGTTGAAATCATTCAGTCAAGGGAGCAGAAAGAGAATAGAATGAAGAAAAATGAGCAGAACCTGAGACCTGTGGGACATCATCAAGTATACCAACATATGAATAAGCAGGTTCCCAGAGGAAGAGGAGAGACAGAAAGGAGCAGAAAGAATCTTGGAAGAAATAACAATGAAAAACCTCCCAAACTGGATGGAAAATATGAATCTACACATCCAAAAATTATGACAAAATCTGGGCATGAAAAACTCAAAAATATCCACACCAAGACACATAATAGTCAAATTGTAAAAAACGACAAAGAGAGCATCTACCGAAAACTGAGAGAAGTAATTCATCACATGTGAGGGATAAGACTAACAGTTTATATTCAGAAACCATGGAGACAGTTGGACATTTAAATTTTTTAAAAAAATGCAAACCAATAATTATATATTCGGCAACACTATCCTGCAAAAAATGAAGGAAAATTTAAGACATTCCCAAATAAACAAAAGCTTGAGGAAGTTCATCACAAATAGACTTCCTGTACAACAAATGCAATAGGATAAGAATCCTCTAGGATGAAATGAAAGTACACCAGACAGTAACCCAAATCCATATGAAGAAATAAAGAACAAAAGGAAAGGTAGTTGCACAGGTAATTGTAAAAGCTGGTGGTGTTGCATATACAGTTTGTAATGCCTCCTTTTTTCTCTTTGTCATTCTTTTTTGTTTCCATATGATTTAAAAGGCAAAGGAATAAAACAATAATTACAAAACTGTGTTAATAAACATACTATACATATGGAATTTGTGAAGTAACACAAAATGGGAAGACAGAGCTGTAAAGGAGCAGAGTTTTTGCATACTATTGAAACCAAGTTAGTATTAATTCAAATTTGATGGTACAGAGTTAAGATCCCAATTTTATCCCCATGGTAACCACTAAGAAAAAAAAAAACTAAACACTATATTTCAAAAGAGACGAAAAGGGAATAAAAATTATACACTAGAAAAAAAATCAGTTAATCACAAAAGAAAGCAGCAATGGAGGGATTGAGGAACAAAAAGAGTACAACTCCATGACAAAAGGAGAAACAATACAATTTAAAAATGGGCAGGCCAGAGGCCAGGTGTGGTAGCCCACACCTGTAATCCCAGCACCCCGCAAGGCTGAGGCAGGCAGATTACTTGAGTGTAGAGGACTACCTGCTCGCAAACCAGACATTCTATAAGTCCTGCTCTTGCAAACGAAGCAGGGTGTTCCCGATAGGAGCCAGCTGCAAACAGCAGACCCTGGGGGCTTGTTTATGTGTAAACATCTTGGAAATCCAGAAAGTCAGGGAAAGGTCAGAAAAACAACAATGTGTCTTGTGACTTGGTAACATTCCACAAACGACTGTATAAAATAAAGCGGAGCCTGTCGTTCGGGGTGGCCGCCATGTTTGTCTTGTCTTGTGTTGTCTTGTGTGTTCATTCCTTTGTTCAGGAAACACGCGGACCCCAACACTTGAGCCCAAGACTTTGAGACCAGCCTGGGCAACATGGCAAAACCCTGCCTCTACAAAAAAATTAGCCAGGAGTGGTGGCATGCACCTGTGGTCCCAGCTATTCAGGAGGCTGAAGTGGGAGGATTGCCTGAGCCCGGAAAGTCGAGGCTGCAGTGAGCTGTGATCATGACACTGCACTGCAGCCTGGGCATCAGAGTAAGATCCTATCTCAAAAAAAAAAAAAAAAAAGGTGGGGGCAGGCTGGGCATGGTGGCTCATGCTGTAATCCCAACACTTTGGGAGGCCAAATTGGGAGGATTGCTTGAGGCCAGGAGTTTGAGACCAGTCTGGGCAACATAGTGAGAGTTCCATCTCTACAAAATATTTTTTTTAAGTTAGCCAGGCATGGTGGCACATACCTGTACTCACAGCTACCTGGGAGGCTGAAGTGGGAAGATCCCTTGAACCCAGGAGGTTGAGGCTGCAGTGAGCCATGATCATACCACTGCACCCCAGCCTAGGTGACAGAGCAAGACCATGTCTCAAAAATAAATAAATAAAAATAAAAATAAGCAGGCCACGTGTGATGGTTCATGCCTGTCAACCTAGCACTTTTGGGAGGCCAAGGCAGGAGTATCACTTGAGGCCAAGAGTTTAAGGCCAGCCTAGGCAACATGGTGAGACCCCATTTCTACAAAAAAATTAAAAATTAGTTGGGTATGGTGTGTAATCCCAGCTATTTGGGAAGGTGAGGCAAGAAGATCAGTTAAGCTCAGGAAGTTGAAGCTGCAGCAGTGAGCTGTAATTGCACCACTGCTCTCCAGCCTGGGCAACAGAGTGAGGCACTGTTTCTTAAAAAAAAAAAGAAAGAAAGTTGAGGGCGGGTGCAAAGGATCTGAATAGACATTCTCCAAAGAAAATATACAAATGGTCAATAAGTACATGAAAACATGCTCAACATCATGAGTCATCAGGGAAATGAAAATCAAAACCACAATGATATACTTTACACCCACTAGGATGGCTATTTAAAAAAAAAACAAAAAAACAAAAAAGAAAAAACAGAAAATAATACATGTTGTTAGGGATGTAGAGAAATGGGAACCCCCTACACATTGCTGGTGGGAATGTAAAATGTTGCAGCCAAGTAGAAAGTAGTTTAGCAGTTTCTCAAAAAGTTAAATATAGAATTACCATATGACCCAGTGATTCTGCTCCTAGGTATATACCCAAAATCATTGAAAATTAATCAAACAAATATTGTGCATGAATATTCATAGCAACCTATTCATAATAGCCCAAATGTGGAGGCAACCCAAATGGCCATCAGTGAATGAATGAATTTTTTTAAATGTGGTATGTCTATAGAGTGGAATATCATTCAGCCATAAAAAGGAATGGGCTGGCATGGTGGCTCACACCTGTAATCCCAGCACTTTGGGAGGCCAAGGTAGGTGGATTTCTTGAGCTCAACAGTTCAAGACCAGCCTGGGCAACATGGTGAAACCCTGTCTCTACCAAAAATACAAAAAAATTAGTTGGACATGGTGGCGCACGCCTGTGGTCCTAGCTACTCAGGAGGCTGAGGTGGCAGGATGGCTTAATCCCAGGAGGCAGAGGTTGCAGTGAGCCTAGATCACACCACTGCACTCCAACCTGGGTGACAGAGTGAGAACCCTGTCTCAAAAATAAAATAAAATTTTTAAAAATAAAAAGGAATAATGTATTCATAAATGCTACAACATGATAAACCTTAAAAATATTATGCTAAGAGAAAGAAGACAGTCACAAAATCATTCTCTGATTTCATTTATAAGAAACTTTTAGAATAGGTAGCTCTGTATAGACAGTAAGTAGATTAGTGGTTGCCAAAGGTTAAAGGAGAGGCAATGGGGAGTCACTGCTTAATAAGTACGAAGTGTCCTTTTAGGATTAAATGTTCTGGAATTAGATAGTGGTGATGCTTACACAACATTGTGAATGCAGTCGAAGCCACCAAATTGTACACTTTAAAATGGTTAATGGTTCATTTTATGTTATGTGAATGTTACTTCAATAAAAAAAAAAAGTATTGTTTTGGGGACGGTGTCTCACTCTGTGGCCCAGACTGGAGTGCAGTGGCGTGATCTCAGCTCACTGCAACCTCTGCCTCCTGGGTTCAAGTGATTCTCCTGTCTCAGTCTCCCAAGTAGCTGGGATTATAGGTGCATGCCACCACAACCAGCTAATTTTTTTGTATTTTTAGTAGAAACAGGGTTTCACCATATTGGCCAGGCTGGTGTCGAACTCCTGAGCTCGAGTGATCCGCCCGCCTCGGCCTCCCAAAGTACTGGGATTACAGGTGTGAGCAATGCACCCAGTGAAAAACAAAATTTTTTTAAAATTCTGCTTCTAAAATGTGATTGTGCCTTCCTCCTGTGACTCATCAAGGTATGTTTTGGTCAAAGCCTTTAAAAGGACAGAGAGCTCGGACTTCATCAAGCTTAATATACTGTTTATATGAACTCTTTCATTACTGCTATTAATCAATGTTCATTTAATAAATGTTAATGTGTAAGACAAAATTTGGTCTGAGACTTGCTTTCATTATAACTTCATAGGGAGATTGAAATAAAGTAAGTAACCCCAATTCATCTCGAACTTTTTTAATGACTACCATTATCTCCATATAAATAAACATAGATAAAATCAAATAGACTAAGTCCAGTTTTTAATACATGGTAAAGTGTTCATAGAATGAAAATTATATTTCAAAATAAATTTAATTATGAATCATTAAAACCCACAAGAACCGTGGAAGGGGGATTACTTATAATGCAAATAAGAATTTTCATATAAACCACATATATATGACCCTATGATAAGGTAAAATCATATGGAATACAGTTTTCGGAAGCCTGCCACCACCCCCACGCGTACATAAGTATAAACACTGGAAGAAGGGTTGGAAAACCATCAAATACCTTTAGACAATAATATAAGTGTTAGCCTTAATAACAAAAGCAAAATCTATCAACTCCCAGTGGTTAAAGAATGTTCCCTTGAAGCCAGAGTTTGTTTAAATGCCATTTAAAAGAATACATCCGGCCGGGCATGGTGGCTCATGCCTGTAATCCCAGTACTTTGGAAGGCTGAGGTGAGCGGATCACGAGGTCAGGAGTTTGAGACCAGCCTGACCAACATGTTGAAACCCCATCTCTGCTAAAAATATGAAAATCAGCCAGGCGTGGTGGCACACACCTGTAATCCCAGGTGGCTAAGGCAGGAGAATCGCTTGAACTGGGGAGGCGGAGGTTGCAGTGAGCCAAGATCGCGCCACTGCCCTCCAGCCTGGGCAACAGAAAGAGACTCCATATTGAATAAATAAATACATACATACATCCTTACATTTGTAAAGGCTTTTCACTTTCCTAAGCATGCTTATGCAACTGGTCATCTTTTCTCTCCACATCAATGTGAAATAGGCAGGGCAGGCATTATTCCTATTTTACAAATGAGGAAACTGAGGCACAATAAGAAGAACTAACTCTGCTAAAGCTGCAAACAAACTCAGGTCTTCTGATTCTCTGCCCAAGGCTTTTTTTTTTCCAACTCCCAGTGATGTAGATTCCAATTCAAATGGGTTACAGGGAAGAAGAAGATCACAATTTGAGAATCAAACAAGTAAACAAAACAATAACAACAAAAACACTCAAAACCATGTGAAGCCACAGAGCAAAATATATGATACCTTTTTCTCCAAGAAAGAGTTACACTTTTCTTTATCCTCATTTGCATTATCACCTTGCAACAACTTTGGTAACACTTAGAAGGCAACACCCAAATGGAGGTTCCAATGAGAAACTCACCCCACCCTACCAGAAGACAAAGACATTGGCCTTTGCTGATATGATGAACAGGCCATTGAATGCAAGCTTAGTGCCACAGAAATCAGATCTCCACCTTGCTCCAAGAGTGAAAGCAATGAAAACTGGGATGGAGATTCTTCTATCCAAATGAGATCACCTGAAACTCAGTGCCAGGAACCAAGCATGGAGGCTGCTGACTGAAAGGGAGACAGCAAGAAGTAATTCTGAACAGAGGTTCCATCTCCTTAAGCTGCAGGTTTGTTCTCCCAGCTCTCATTTTACTTTTCATTTGTGCTACCTAAAAAGTGGACAAACATTGTGGAATACCTTCTATATGGGCTCAGCACACAATAGGAGAATTCAGGAGGGCACACAAGAAAAGTGACAAGTGGCCGGGCGCGGTGGCTCACGCCTGTAATTCCAGCACTTTGGGAGGCCGAGGCGGGTGGATCACGAGGTCAGGAGATCGAGACCATCCTGGCTAACATGGTGAAACCCCGTCTCTACTAAAAATGCAAAAAATTAGCTGGGCGTGGCAGCGGGCACCTGTAGTCCCAGCTACTAGGGAGGCTGAGGCAGGAGAATGGCGTGAACCTGGGAGGTGGAGCTTGCAGTGAACCGAGATGCCACCACTGCACTCCAGCTTGGGCGACTGAGCAAGACTCCGTCTCAAAAAAAAAAAAAGTGACAAGTACAGTGCCTTTCCTTAAAAGAACTTGTCTGTCAAGTTGTAGCAAAAAGATATTTGTATGCAAAAAACAATGAGCCCAGGGTACAGGGCATTAGATAATAAAAGTCTACATTATGTACTAAAAAGTAGGCAACATAAGATGTCAGAAAAAAGGCAGGGAGAAAAGGAACTCATTTAATCCTGATAATAACCATATGAGATAAAAACTAGTGGCCTGGGACATTGGCTCGCGCCTGTAATCCCAACACTCTGGGAGGCCAAGGCCAGGGGGAATCACCTGAGGTCAGGAGTTTGAGACCAGCCTGGCCAACATAGCAAAGCTCCGTCCCTACAAACAAGACAAAAATTAGCTGGGCATGGTGGTGTGTGCGTGTAGTCCCAGCTACTCAGGAGGCTGAGCCACAAGAATCATTTGAACCTGGGAGGCGAATTTTGCAGTGAGCTGAGATCATGCCACTGCACTCCAGCCTGGGTGACAGAGCAAGACTCTGTCTCAAAAAAAAAATTTTTTTTTAATTAAAAAAAAAATACCTAGTATTATTCCCACTTTACTGATGAGGAAACTAAAACTCAGAAAGCATATGCAACTTGCCAAGGAAACATAGGCAGTTATGTAACAGTCAGGAGTTGAATCAAGATCTGTGCAGATCTAAGAGGTCTGGAGTAAATGGAAAATGCTTCCTACAAGAACTAGGGCTTGAACTAGGCCTTAATAGATGGGAAAACCCTGAAATTTGGAGGACCCTGAAAACAGGTAGGATTTGGAAACCATCAAAAGGCATTGTGCAGTGACATAATGAAAGCAATATCTTAGCAATATGTCTACAGTGATGTCTACAATATGTCTAAACTCATTCAGGTGATATGCGGAATCACCTGAAAGAGTTTAAGGCTAGAATCAGGAAGCCAGCTAGGAAGCTGTTACAGAATGCAGGTATACAATGCTGCAAGGGCAGCCTGAACCAGTCTGGAAGAGGATATAGTGGAATAAAAACATCTCCAGAAAACAAAATGAAAACAGGGTGAGGTGACTTTTTAAATAGTAGTAAAGGAGATGGAGAAGAAAAGATTCCAAGAATTTGAGCCTGAAATACCCTGAGAATGCTAGTAGTATGTTATGAAAATAATGTCATCAGGAAAGGGAGCAGGCTGCAATACTTGGTTTGGAACAAGTTGACATCAAGGTGTGGACGAAAAAATCCAAGTAGAAATGCCAGGAAACAGTTGAAACTCAGACGAGGTCAGAGCTAGAAGCATCAGTCTCATAGAAATGCTAACTGAAATCATGAATGTTGATTAGTCACTGTGGCAGACATTGTGATCTGCCTACCAAAAAGCTATTCCTCATTTCTTCCTTGCTTATAGAATCTCAATTTTCTCCTATAGCAGTCACTCCGTTCTTAAAGGGAGACTGGGAGCTTTTCCCTCTCCAGAGACACAAATTAGAGGGATTGGTCTAAACCAATAGTTCTCAACCTTGGCTGCACAGGGGAATCAGATGGGGAGTTTTTAAAATGTGGATTCCTGGATCCACAGTCAGAGATTCTGATTTAATTGCTCTAGGATATGCTTGGGCATGAGTTTTTTAAAAGCCCTCCAGGTGTCTCTCACGTGCAGCCAAAGCTGAGATCCCCTGATCTAAACCAATTAATCAAGGCATCTTTATTCTCTTTGCCAGTAATTGGTAATCCTGGTTAATGGGTCCTGTACCCTAGAACTTAAAGTATAATAGAAAAGAAAAAAAAATACAAAAATAAATAAATAAATAAATAAATAAAAAAGAAGTTGAGTGGAGGCTTCAAAAAGAGGTTTTTCAGCAGGGCGCGATGGCTCACATCTGTAATCCCAACACTTTGGGAGGCCTGAGGCAGGCAGATTGCTTAGGCCCAGGATTTCGAGTCCAGCCTGGGCAACATAGCAAAACCCCAACTCCACAAAAAAAAAAAAAAAATTTTTTTTAATTAACCAGGATGGTGGCATGCACCTGTAGTCCCAGCTACTTGGGAGGCTGAGGTGGGAGAATGACGTGAGCCTGGGAAGTCATGGCTGCAGTGAGCCATGATCATGCCACTGCACTCTAGCCTGGACTGCAGGGTAAGACCCTGTCTCAAAAAAAAAAAAAAAATAGGTTTTTCATAAAATCAAATTCACTGCAAGTAACACCTTTTTCTTTGGTGAACATTGTCATTTCTACATGTGATGCCTGCAACCACTGCAGCTTTCTTGCAATCCTGAAAGGGATACGCTAAAGATAGCAGATGAGAAAGATGAAAAGATGGAAAACATTTGGGTTCTTAATGAAGTCCTTAAGCTACTGAATTGACAAACTCTGGAACCTCTGTGGCTTTACATTTCTTGTTATCAGAAATATTTATCCTCATTGCTTAGATTATTTTGAATTTTCTGTTATTTGTAGATGAAAGCAACCCAATTGGAAACATATAGATGCCCCTATCATGAAGTTCCATAAAACATGTCATATATATTTCATACTAAATACCACACTATACTATTTTCATTGATTTTCTGTCTCCTTCCCCAGTTTTTGAGATCCCAGAAGGCAAGGATTGTGTCTAATACATTTAGCTATCCCCAGAGCACAATACAGGTCTCCAAACATAAATATTTAAATATTTTTTAAATGTTTAATGGATGGATTGATGAAAGAGTACACAAAGAAAAAGAGGAGAGTGTCCATGAGAGTCTCTTTAGGAGACTCCAGTTATAACGAAGAAGAAAAAAGAAGAGCCAGGAAATAAAGCAGAGATGTGCTCAAAAGAATAGAAAGAAAACTAGTATAAGGCTGGGCCACTGAAGCCAAAATATTAAAAAAAAAAAAAGTTAGGGTAGTCAGTGTCAGTGGGGATGAGAAAAACATGGGAGTGAAGAAAAGGCTATTGAGATTCGGTAAGAGATGCCTGGAAACCTCTGGTATGTATTTTCCCAAGCAGATCCAAAACCACATGAGGAATTATTTCTCAATCTAAGTTACTTGTACTCTGCAATAGAATCTTCAGCATAATCGAGCACTTAAGCTGAAATTACTGTTCTTAGTCAAGGCAGTATTTAATGGAATCTCTATAACCCCTATCTAGTCTTCAGTTTTATTTCTGGTGATGTAGTCAGTTCTGAGGACCCCAGACCTAGCAGAAACTATATCAAAGTCAAGAGTTATTATTATCATATCATGAAATACAGTTAAATACCTTAGAGAAAGAAAGAAGGGATCACGTATTCTCTGCAGGAAAGCTGAGAACATCGGGTGTCAATTTCTTCAAACACAGCAGAGCACCTGTCATAAATACATTAGGTGGCATAAAAAGGTCACCTGCTTTCAGCCTTACTTTCTTGCTCACCAGTCAACAGGGGGTTTCCCAGGTTAGTAACACTGTCAGTTAAGACATTCTGGAGCCCAGGTTTCCATTTGAAATGAAAGTGATAGGTTATCTCTACTTTCGATTAAACAGGTAACTTTAACCCACTGCCATGGAATTCTTCTGCATGACTTTGGTCTTTTTGAGAAGGGTATGTTTCTGAGAAGAAGCCTTGGGGAAAATCCCCTTCTTCAGTGCACAAGCCCTTGCTCCTTCTCCCTTCAGGAGCTTCTGCCACTGCCCCAACAGTAGAGAACATTAGATCTTGTCGGTAGTATCTGTGAGATCTGTAGAAGCCAACTCGAGCCTCTAAATAGGTATCTGAGAAATGTCAGGAACTCCTCAAATCTGATCAAGTTTGATGCTAGCATAATCCTAGAAGAGTATGATTGTCTTCGCATGTTTAATATCATACTCTAGTATTTTCCATTGCTCCCTGTGGTAGGTCAAATAATGACTCTCTCCAAAGAGGCTCACATCCTAATTCCTGAAACATATCAACATGTTACCTTACATGGCAAAAACGACTTTGCAGATGAGATTAAGTTAAAGATCTTGAGGTGGGTGGGAAGATTATCTGGATTATCTAGTAGGACAGATGCAATCACAAGAGTCCTTATAAGAGAAGGAAGCAGAAGTGTCAGAGTCAGAAGGTAGAGATATGATGACAGAGCAAAAGGGAGGGGAAGAGAAGTGAGAGGTAGACAGGGGGCGAGGGGAGGAGAGAGAGAGATTTGAAGATGCTATGCTGTCACTGGCTTGGAAGATGAAGAAAGGGGCCATAAGCCAAGAAATGTGGGTAATCTCTAGCAACTGGGAAGAGCAAGGAAATAGATTCCCCTCTAGAGCCTGCAGAAGGAACACAGCTCTGCTGACTTCTTGATTTCAGGACTTCTGAACTACAGAACTGTAAAATAACAAATTTGTGTTTTAAACCATTAAGTTTGTGCAGCAGAGATAGGAAACTAAGATATTCTCCCTCATACCTTTTTAAAAATGTTTACTTTTAATTGACAAATAACAATTGTATATATTTATGGGGTACAAGGTGATGCTTTGATATATGCGTATGCTGTGAAATGATTACACTAACCTACTTAAGATTTCTATCACCTCATATATTTTTTGTAGTGAGAACATTTAAAATTTATTATTTTGGCAATTTAAATGTGCATTATTATTGACTATGATAACCATGTTTTACCACAGATCTTGAAAACTTATTCCTCCTGTCCAATTGAAATTTTGTATCCTTTGACCAACATCTCCCCATTCTAATGCCAATCTATCCCAACTTCTATCCCTGTCCCCTATCCCAACCTGTGGTAACCACCATTCTACTCTCTGATTCTGTGAGCTTGACTTTTTTAGATTCCACATGTAAGTGAGATGACGCAGTATTTGTCTTTCTGTGCCTGGCTTGTTTCACTCAGCATAACTTCTTTTGAAAAATACAACTAAGTGGTCAAATAAATTTGCAGGCTCTACCCTTCTTTTGGAAAGTCACAGTGTACATTGGTTCACTAAAGGCTCTGAGACATCCTGTGGGAAAGAAACCTATTTAACTCAATGTCGACCATGTAAAAAACATTTTTAACTGAAAAACATCAATTATCATCTTGCAGAACAATGTTCCTTTCTCAGAACTCTGGTTTTGAGGTAATGCTGCTAATAGCTTGATAATTTGAAGCTTAAGATAGATGTGTTAACCAAAGTAGAGGCAAGTGTAGATAGAGATCTAGAAAATGAGTCAAAGAACAAGAAACTCTCAACATGTTGCTCAACTAGTCCAGGAGAGCTCCTCTTCACATACAAATATGAGTATTTTGTCTCTCCTCTTTGATCTATCCCAAGGGTGGGGCTGTCACAGGTGAATGGCAGACGCCATTAAGATCATCCAAGGAACTGCCCCTAGTTTTCATTCCTTGCTCCATAAACAACCTTCTGCTATCATTTAGCTTTTCTTTCAGGTCTAGCCTGACCAGCTGACGTGCCAACTCCAGCCTGATTAACAGTGCTCTGTGCCCCTGAAAATAAGCTGGAATTATAGCTTCGTATTAATATCTCTATCCCTTGTGATTTACATTGGTTAGCATGAGTTCAGGCCCAGGAGATTACAGATCTCTAAGTATCTCTGACAAAATTCAGCTTCTGGATCTAACCAGTACCCTGTGAGGTCCTGCCTAAATTGTCAGACAAACTTTCTTGATGACACAGCCATCCTGCCTCACTCCTCTAACTGCCACATCTTCCTCAAGGGCAATTTCCTTGTCCACAACAGCTCTGGCACCATGTCTAGAAAAAGCTTCTTAAAAGTGCAATCAGTTGACTGAGTTCTTCTACAGGATGATACAGGATGAGGTCAAGAAGTAGTGGATAAGAGCAGGAAGGGGTTACAAAGGCAGGGAAAGGGGGTTGGGGGTGGGGTGTGCAACTTGGACAGATATAAGGATCTTCTCCTTGGACCAATACAGTCAGTACAAATGAGAATACCACATCAATTCCTATACTGATAGGAGGAAGTCAGGGCAGAGATGACAAATAGTAGCGTGTATCAATTCTGATCACTTGGCAGAAGCCAGATGGAATGATGTGTTAAGGTGTTATGGGCAGCTCTTTTATTCCCAATACTTATTTCAAGGGTTTTTCCCTTCCTTTCTAAATCCATGCTGTGCCTGAGGGAATGGCATGTTTCTACAAGGAGATTCACAGCCCTCTGTCCGTGGTTTTGTATATCCCTCTTTCACAAGTTGCATTGGGTCAGCAAAGGTTGATCCTTAGGAGAATGCATCCAGGGCTGCACACCTAACACAAATTGAGCCAAGAAATATCTTCCCAGGGGATTTTTAATTTAAGAAATACATTTCAGCCAGGCACGGTGGCTCACGTCTGTAATCCTAGCACTTTGGGAGACTGAGGCGGATGGATCACCTGAGGTCAGGAGTTCAAGACCAGCCTGACCAACATGCTGAAACCCCCATCTCTTCTAAAAATACAAAAATTAGCCAGGCATGGTGATGCGCAGCTGTAATCCCAGCTACT